>NC_142934.1:48034894-48162394 GCF_046866305.1 Octopus bimaculoides
CACGTTAAACGTGGTTAGATTATCTTGAAGTTTCTTTAAATTACAGTTATATTACAACTGCGATAAATTACTGAAAGAAATATTTACTAAGCAAATGAGAATTTTTTTTATAAATTGAAGTTTTCAAGAAAATTTACTTTCTAAACTTCCTTTTATTATTGAATATTTCAAGTTCACAAATTTAAATATTCAGTGCAAGATAGTTTGGCATTCTTTCGTTTGAACCCGCACACTTAATTTCCGTAAAAGTTTTTATCTATTTACTTTTTGCACGTCGTGTTCAGCTGTATGTATTTGTAGTCAGTCACACAAGCACTCGTGTGTTTTTTATGTGCATTTGTATACATTTATGTATGTGTGTGTTTGTGTGTGAGTGAGTGAAGAGGTGTGTTGTCATATATACGTACATACATAAATACATATGCACACATTTTTTGTATGTATGTGTTCGTGTGTGTATGTGAGACAGAGAATGCAAGTGATATCTAAGTGACACTCACTCTCTCTCTGACACATATACACAAACACCCACACATACGTTCATTTCATATACACGTACATACATCTTTCACTTTATCCTCTCTTTCACTTTAAAACAAAAGTAAATAAATAAAATAAATTACGAAAATTAACGAACAAAACCAGCTGTTCATTTTGGTCTTCCTGAGGGTTCAACTGAAAGAATACCGAGAGTGTTTAACGATCTTTTATTCATACGATTTTTTCATTTCCTGTTTATTTCATTCATTGTTTGCAATGTTGTCTCTTCCCTTCACACACACACACACACACACACACACACACTCAAACACACATATACTGTGTCCCTCTAATATAAACACGCACACTGTCACTATAATAAACACACACAGACATACTCCAGGTTAGGCTAGCAGAAAACCGCTAGATATAAAAAAATATGAGGAGTTTAGTTCACTGGTGATCTAATCGAATAGGTACGCTGAGTATGTGCTATAATTGGTCATCCATTAGGTTCCAAGTTCACAGGTGAGGCTGAAGCTAAGGATCAATATTAGGCTTCCATGGTAGCAGGTATATATTAGAGGAAAAGGACTTTGGTTTTTGTTGTCTTTTTCCTCTAATATATATATATATATATATATATATATATATACGTACGCAAATACTAACGCACACATGCACTTGTATAAGCAGTTTGAAATAGAATATTATATCTAAGTGAACATCAATCCTTGATCTAATCTAAACTACAAACTCCCTAATGGAAATCGATCTCTGTATTTATCGCTGACTGGACTTACTGCTTTAACGACTATACACAAATCAAATGTAAATCTATCATCGCTGTCCGCTCCAGCCTCCGGCACATTCTTACCGGCCTTATAAGTAAATTATTTGCAACGAAGCAATACATTGACTCAATCTTTTGTTAATACTTAATATAAGATATCGCTGCTTGATTCAATGTTTCAGTTAAAAGAAAATTATCAATTTAGAGCTTAGAGCATAGATATAAACAATATGAAGCAATTATGCTAATGTAATAAACAGCATGTGGTTTGTTAATTAGTAATTTATTCATATTATTTGAGATCAATTTGCACCAAAACATCGGATGAAATTTTGATAAATTGCTATGTTATACAAAATAATATATCTGAACTTGCACAGTGTTAAGTGGTTTATAAAGGAATCATGAAATTGGGACAGTAGATATGCTTAGCGCAGTTGTTTCATTGCATTTAATTGTGTTGTATTTAATTGCGTTTGCTGTGGTGTGCGCAGACTGTGTGTTGTGGAATTTCGTTAGGTTATTCCTCTCAGTTCTTTGCTCGAGCATAGTATAATAGGGCAAACTTATCAAAAAGGTTCTGGACAGGATCATATTGTCTTCGTATTTTCAAATAATCTCTGTCTGTCTGACTGTCTGTCTGTCTGCTTGTCTATCTATCTATCTGTCTGTCTGTCCGTATATATATATATATATATATATATATATATATATATATATATAATCTTTTAGGATTACCTGCTAAGAAGCCTTTACAAGAGTAAAAAGAGAGAGACAGACAAAAAAAAAAGAAAAAAAAAGAATGTCCTTAGCATTTGAAAACTATGGAAATATTTAAAAAAAGACATTTCATTTAATTTTTCTACAATTTAATTCTTTTTCATGCTTTGTTCTAAGTTGAAAAACTTGCAAAGACTAAAATTGGTACTACAAAATTCCATATATATATATATATATATATATATATATATATATATATATATATATAAAATAACTAAGGTGGCTAGACGCAATATGAGAATAAAAGTTTCGACTGTCACTAATAGTAATTGAGAGTGCAGGGTAGCACCTACATTGCTAGAAACAAGAGTGAACACTCTTATAGCCACGATAAACACATTGACAGGGGAGATAACCACCCTACAGCGAGCGAGTTCACTCTAGTAGCAGGCTAGCTTCGCTTGAAATTAAAGCTCATCGAGAGCGAACACTCGATCGCTGATGGGTAAGCTGAACCTTACCTGCCAGTATATAATATTTACCATATGAATCACTGGCTGATTCAGAAAAATGGTAGTGTGAACATAATAAAATAACTAAATTGACTTGACATAATATCGAACAAAAAATTCGATTGTTTCTAATAGCCACAGAAAGGAGATTGTCTATGTACTGAGTGGAGAGATAATATATGAACTGGTTAAGTTGATTTAAGGAATTCCAAGACCATGTCCCTTAACAATTTCTCCGAGCCTTTTTTGAAACATTAATTGTTTCAAAACATCAACTTCATCAGATTATTTTCTTTTAAGTTCCATGCATTGTCTAAGTTTTAATTTTACTAGCAATCTGTCTTTTACATGTTCATATTCCGAACCTAACTTTTTTATTCTATTGCAACTTAGGAGAATCAGTGAGTGTTTCCACATAAAAGGAAGAATTATCAAACGGAATGCATTTGATAAATTGTCATTACTTTCCTACAGTTTATCATTGTCGAAGTGTTTGTTAGGGAAAGGATGACGAGATCATAAGCAATGAGTTGTTGCTAACCAGTACTTCAATACTTATTATAAGTTGATGTGGATCAAACTTCAAACTTCTGTTATCCATGAGGCTTCATTAATGTTCTGAACACAGTACGGACCTGTGTTAACTAATAAAGTAGCCTTTGGTGTTGTTGTTCTTCTAGTTGGACACCTGTCTTATATGGCAGGGGTCCTTTTCTAAGAAATTTGTTTTCTGCCAGTGTCATCTCACAATGGATTACAATGCTTCAAGGAGAGTCCAAGGAGAATCAGCCAAATAAGAAAGCGTGTTATCAAAAGGCTAGAAATAACTCTGAAAAAGGTACTCAAAAGAATGTGACGTGCTGAATTTGATAGTGTTCTCTATGCATTATTAATAGTAGCACTAATCGCGAAGCACTTCAAAACATACACCAGCCAGATCAATACTGGTTAAATATAATAATGAGAGAGAGAGAGAGAGAGAGAGAGAGAGAGAGAGAGAGAGAGAGAGAGAGAGAGAGAGAGAGAGAGAGAGAGAGAAAATCATACTGCTTAGCATAAAAGAAGAATGCTTACTTTGAATTTGATGCATAAAAAGAAAAGTACGAAAAATGCAGCGTTCGAAATTGCGCATAGAGAAAAATATACTGATACTCGATGATGACAGCATAAAGAGCGGGACTTATTCCCCAGGTGCAGCAAATAAAATAGATAAGACATAAAAGTATACGAGTGGAAAACATTTGCATACAACATGCATATTTTACAGCAACACCCAACCCCAAAATCGAAGCAATGCGGAGGTGTAATATTTACAAAAAACAAAATAAACTGAACAAAGGAACATACTAGCTAATTTAAAAAAAAAATGTGTCAAAAACCAAAATATATCAGGTGTAAAAATAGAATACTCAGAAGAAAGGTTGCGAAATTAAAATACGAGCAACGAAAGCCTAACAAAAGGTAAACAACGAAAACAAAATAAACATTAAAGCTATAAACTCTGCGAACGTAAATTACAATGATAGACATAAAACAAGCAAAACCAACGAAAGAGTCATAAAATACAAGGTCAAATCCTAGCATTTCTACAAAGTTACTGCATAACTATAAAACCTAACAAATGAAAATATGACTAGAAGGGAATCTAGGAAAGATCTAAGAGAAGAGAGTTCTAAAGCTAAACATTTTGAATTCGACAATAATACAAATGTATTAGATCTTTTAATGGACCAACAAAGATCCCCTTCCAGATGAAAACCCAGTGGTATATAGTACCAACAGCAATAAAAGAGAAACACAGCAAAAAACAAAATGCTGTATCGTAGTCTAAGTGAAAACAGACTCGAACATCAATTGCAGGATAAAAATATTCATCTATGTGGCAACCACTGTCGTCACAAAAGAAGTGGATGCTTGCTCAGTTCTTCCCAAATAGGAACATTATTGTGTTCCCAGGAAAGAACAGGAAAATTAAAAAAATAACTTACTGAGAAAGATAGAATCCTAAATGTAAGATCTATCAAACCTTAATGAAATATAAAAATCAAAATACATAAATAAATAGATATTAGAAAGAATTCCATATACTGCAGAGAAACATAACATAACAGAAACGTACTCGAAAGAAAAGAACGCCTAAAAGAATGGCATTTGTAAACTTGTAAACAATCTGTCGATGTGAAAAGCGAAAACCCTTTTGTTGGCAACATACGCAGTTCTATTCCAGTATAAAATGTTTTTTATCAGGAGCTTAAAAATTCAAAATAAATAGGTTTAGCAAGGAACAAGGTAAATAGATCCACACGTACAAGAGTATTTTAACATAAGTACAGCTCTCACATCACTGTTTGAAGAAAGAATAGTTCATGATGTATCCTTGACAATTCATATTATGAAAAATCTGAAAGCACCTTAAAATTATAAGTTTCAAACTTCTAGTTTAAATATCTAACAAATACACATAGCATTGCAAAACTGTCTAATGATCTGAGACAGATTGAAGCAATACTGAGATAACTCATCGATTGAAAAAAAAAGACAAAAAGCACAAGAGCATACTAACTCTCAAGACAAAGAAACAACAAATATCAACATCTATAGACCCATCATCCCTGTTTAATTTAGCAAAAACATAGTAAAATCTTTATAACTAAAGGCATTACTTGGTAATAATAATAAATAATAATCCTTTCTACCATGGGTACAAGACATGAAATTTAGGGGTAGAGATAAGTAGATTTCATCGACCCCAGTTCTTAATTGGTACTTATTTTATCGGTCATGAAATGATGAAAGACAAATATCGATCTCAACGGAATTTAGACTCAGAACACGAAGAAAGGCGAAATGCCGCTAAGCATTTTGCTCGACTTGCTAACGATTCTGCCAGCTCGCCGCCCTAGTAATGGCAATAATAATAGTGAAACATTTCCAGAAGACACAGGAAAATAAATGATGGATGCAAATCATACTGGTAGTAATTAACACACCTATTATTGAAGAAATGGCACCAATTGATAACACGAAGGCTTTTAACAGTGATCCATAATGACGAATATTTTATATGAATATTAGCCATAACTGAAGTAGCTTCAAACATCGATAGGTATAAATAAAGAGCAACCTTTTTTTGCCGATAGAGAGAAATAAAGGAATTATAAAATCGAAATTCAAAGAAATAGGACTAAAATATTCCAAAGGATTTAGCTTGCCTCACTAACTTTCTACCTGGTATTGACACCTTTAATCAACGTTCTGCATTACTCTAGACTCAAATACAAAGGCTGGCAATAGAGCGATCAAACATTACACTGTGTTACACGATTTTTGTCCTTGGGAAATAACTGTTATTTCCTATTTGCTTACCTTTAGAAAGTATGAAAATAAAATGGCTAATATTTCCTTCAAACTTTGCTTTTGTTGCATTTATTCAAACCCCAAAGAATCTCTCTCAACGCATGCTGCTTATAATCAGAGATGCACACTAAGGGACATGTCCAAGTTGTTAGGGTCAAGCAAGTGACAAGCAAATCTATGATATTAAGCAGACTATTTGCTATAACGATAAGTAAAGTTTGAAGGTAATAGTAGTCATTTCGTTTTGATTTCTGGAGGGAAACAAATAGGAAATAACACTGCCGACCAAAGACAAAATAAATAAATGAAAAGATTGTTACACCGTGTTAACTGAACAAAGTTGAACTCAATTGTATTGATAGCTGACAAATGGCTAAAAAATATTCTTTCCGGCCTTACACGTATGCAGTAGTTGAAACGATAAGTTGAAACGATATGAATTTCCTTAATGAAAAATGCATCAAAACACTTTGGAGAGAGGAAAATATGGGAATTAAAGCAAAGATAAAGTAACACATTGTTAAAAGTTAATGAATTAGATATAGTAAAGAACAAACATAACAAAATTAAAAGAATATCATATTTACATTCGCTTATTAGCCAAACGGACTTAAATGTTAAAAACAAGGTAATATACACTAAAACATTATATATTTCGGCAACAAATTATAGCTAAACTGTAAGCTAATTGACTTAGCATGGCTACTCAAGTAAATATGAAAATTAATAATTGCATTTAGAATACTTCACTCACAATGCGACACGAGTACAGGGGAATAGGAAGATCTTTTGCTACCAAAGACAATTATCGTAAAATCTCTACTGTAAGACTGCAAAATGATGTAGTACAGAACAGAGGAAAATCAATATAAATAACTACAAAATATGGAAATTACAAAACAATAAATAGAAAATATACGTTACTAAAGAGCTGTGAGAAGAATATAAAAGCAATAACAAAGTCTATGAAAAAGTTTTAAAAAAGCTATTGATAATTGACTTATGAAATGTCATGCTAATATATTGGCAAGAAAAGCCCCTACATAGCCAATAGCCAAGTCAGGCTGAATAGGTCGAAGCGGATAAAAAACCGTCTCAAGACTTGCTGTTAATTTGAGACTTAACGTTTTTTCGTAGCCAACATCATATCACCAGAAGCTACCAGAAAATTAAAAAGGAGCAGAATATATCGGCGCCGAAAAGAAACAACTAACAATTGTTTCTGGCAGCTCAGTCATACGATGAGGACACACACACGCCCGCACGCACGCACGCACGCGCATATTTCTTTTAGCTTAGATTATCCAGAAGACATTTTCAAAATGGAGCGAGATAAAAATATTGTCTTGTAACTGATGTAAGCGGCAACAACAAAATATATCCGAAAGAAATGGAGAAAGTATTCAAATATGAAGGTCTTAATATAGGAATATCTATAACGTTGGGTGGAAGATACAAAAAGCTGCCCTAAATAACTGGTGTCTTCGGAAATGCTTAAAATTATGCAAATTACGTGAAGTCTGCATAAAAACATACGATACGTGCTACATAATTAAGTTCGGGATATTAATTTTCCTAATTAAGTAAGGATAATGCAATATTAATTCGATCAGCATTATTTTAATTTGTATAGAAAATATAGGAAAGACAACTTTGGATATGTTTCTGCTATGTTGTGTCGCCTCTGTGATGAAGACCTCGCCATATTAGCCGAAGTTTTAATTTGAGTGTGATAATGTATAAGTAGAATATCATGGAAATAAGGATAGCATGGAAAAAAGCACTACTAGGTTCTGCACGTATATTATGTAGAGTATTCTTAGTAGATCAAAAACAAAATACAACAACAAAAATATACAGAAATACTGAACGTATTCAATGCACAGAGGAGCGCATGAGTGTGATTTGTGGAAAACTCTTCCTAAATATTATTCAGTAGCTTCTTTTATGGGAATTACCATTATTCGATCCAATTTGAAGCTTCTTTTGCAATTCTTTTATTTATTAACGCATGCATAGTGATAATGAACACTATCTCCTTGTTTATACAGCTGTAATAGCTTCAATTTCCATAGTCTGTACACATTAAAAAAAGTGGCACAATTTTCTTATCGTATTTCAAAGCTGGTCATGTTTTCCATGCAGTCATATTTCACCTTTATTTTATGAATATTAAGTAGTGAGTGTACTGAGTATGCTTTCTCTTGTATTCTTTTTGAAAACCATACCGTCAGTGAATATTGCGATATTTTCGTTGCAATTATAAGTAATATCTATATCAATGATGTTTATTTTTATGCATTTGTGCTTCTAGTTTAACCTCAAATCAACACTGATTGAACTAATCTGTATCAAATGTACTCCAGCCATTACATTTCTGTAGTTTTTTCAGCATTGTATCCTCAGACTACATGATTAAATGTATTCTTCTTATGCTTAGAGTAGTGGAATATGAATCGAGAGAAATTAGGCTGCTTTTTCCATCTGTTCTAATAACTTGATGCAAACTTCTTCGTTTGGTATTTGTGGTATTTCTGATTGGTGAGTTATATTTGGCTATTTTTTGTATGACGTATCTATGCTATATTATGCTATCTGAAACCTCGTAGTATGACCCTATCGTTCACACTAAATAGAGGGTTGAACTAGATTATATCATTTCAAAATTTTTGTTCGCATATTTGTTCTTGTACGTGTTGATTTTTCTTTTCTTTAATAAATCTACTTTATATTTCATGATTATCATTGTAATGGGCAGCACAAATAAATATTATTTTGAGAAAGATCTTTCTGGCTATCGGTCATATTTGCAGAATACCCCTACACTCCATTCTGGACAAAATATCTTCGGAATTAGTACTCCAAAAGAGAAAGTTATTACATTTTCTCCTTGTTTTGTTACCAACTATATAACGTATACAATTGATAATCAACGTTTCAGCTTCCATTTTTCATTTCACATATTTCTACGTGGTCGCTCTTCCTACTTTCCCATCAAATCACTTTATACAATATTGTCTTAAAGACACTCAGAAGAATGTAAACTGGGTCAACAAAACCTGGAAAGTGCAAATGGTCATGTGACTTTGTCCATATGCTCTCTCGATTAGAGCTGACTAGCCGCTCACCAATAAAACTACCTAATCACTTTCAAGAACAAGGACATTGGTTCTTTAAATATCCATTCTATTCTTCTATAAGATTGTGGGCCAGGCCTACCCTACTCTTCTAAAAATCCCTTAAATTTTCTATTTATTTGAACTCTATAGTTTGATATTTGCTGATTACATTCCAATAACACTCTTAGGTACAATTAATCCTTCATGCAACCGAAAACGTCAAAAAGTTAGAATTAAATTATACTTATCAGTGGAAATAATGAGGATTGTGTTTCTTACGTCGTTGAACACTCGAAAAAAGCACATTTCCCTCAATGAAGGCACTTCTAACATGTTAACAGTATTCTAGAAAAATGCAAGATACTGTAACTGAAAGAGGGAAGAAATCAACGACTTGCCAAACCACCCCAAAATATAATGAACGGAAAGGTTTTATTGTTAACTTGTAATTCCAAAATACCTATACACACTCAAACACTTATGAATTCCAAAGAGAAGTCCACCCACCTACTGACGTCTGATTTGGAAGATTTGTGCTGTTTGCATCGCTTACATCGCTAAAAGTAGTTTGTTTTTCAATCCGGTGACATATAAATTCGATCATAAGATGTTTCATTTATTAATTCTTAATTTTCTTACTCATATTTAAACAACTCTCACATACATACATATATACATACATACATACACACACACTAATACATATGTACACACACACACACACACACACACACACACACACACACACACACACACACACACACACATATATGTATTATGTATATGTATGTATTGTAAGAAAATATTTTTTCAGTCCAAGCCAGAATCGAGACCTCTGTATTTTAATGGCTCACCCACAAAGCCTGCACGTCGTTCATTAGTGCGCAGTAATTCTGAACTAAGATAAACATATTTATTAAAAGGAGGAAACATTATTTGACTAAGTAGCGAAAGTGTGAAGTAGTGAAATAATTTTTGTTTGATTTTGGCTGCACATATACTTCAAATGTTTTGTTTCACTTGAAAGTAAATCTCTCTGATTTAGTTTCGTGTCGACTCTAACATCGCATTGTGTATGTAGGAACATATTTTCTGAAGAGAAAGTACTGTCCTTATGTCACTACAGTTGGAGATGACATTTCGATTCGAATATATTTTACAAGTCATGTCTCTTCTTACGAAGTGGAATCGGCTGTTGTCTGTGTGTATATTCAAACTGTTTTCTATGTGACATCTGTCCCTACAAAGAATATGATTAAAGACTTGAAATTTAAGTTTTTTTCCATAAAGTCAAGTCATGACAGAATGTTCCATGTCTTCGCTTGAAGATACATCCACGTAAAAATCTCGACATTTTTAGTTGTCTGAATATATATATATATATATATATATATATATATATATATATATATATATATATATATATATATATATATATATAGGAGTGAATGTGTGGTAAGTAGCTTGCTTACCAACCACATGGTTCCGGGTTCATTTCCACTGCGTGGCACCCTGGGAAAGTGTCTTCTACTATAGCCTCGGGCCGACCAAAACCTTGTGAGTGGATTTGATAGACAGAAACTGAAAGAAGCCCGTCGTATATATGTATATATATATATATATATATATATATATATATATATATATATATATATATATATATATATATATATATATATATATATATATGTGGGAGAATGTACGAAAAAACAACAGACGAGGACAGGTGGTGTAAACAACAAAAGGATGTATTAGTATGACGCTCGGGAATACATGTGTGTGTGTGTGTGTGTGTGTTTGTCCCCCCCCCCCCCCCAACATCACTTGACAACCGATGCTGGTGTGTTTACGTCCCCGTAACTTAGCGGTTCGGCAAAAGTGATCGATAGAATAAGTGCTAGGCTTACAAAGAATAAGTCCTGGGGTCGATTTTGTCGACTAAAATGCGGTGCTCCAGCATGGCCGCATTCAAATGACTGAAACAAGTAAAAGAGTATATGTGATAGCAGTTGCCACGACTGTCGTGTAGTATTGCCTTTGCAAGAGTTCTCTGTAATATCTTGAGGTTGCTTTCTCTTCTTTTGTTCAAACATAGAATACATTTCACAATGGATGTTACACTGTATTTAATTCCAAATCAGAACGAATAAGTGTGATATCTAAATCTATACTGAAGGGTGTTTGGGGCTAATTCGACTGTTTAATCATACTATCTGTTGATTCCGTAAACAACGTATAGTCTACACTATTTGCAGTGTTTTATTTTGAACACTATTTCCAGAGTTTAGGAATCTATATATCGGGATACATAAATTCAATTCTTCAAAATTTCAGATAGTATATTTATAAATTTGTTCATGTTAAGCCCCTTGTTAGAAGCTGCAAATTTGTCCATTCTGTAAAGTCGTACGCTAGAAGTGGAGTATCAATTTGTTTTTCGATGTATATAGTTTGTATAATTCGACTTCTACTCTTTCATAGATACCCATAGATATATCGGAAAATTCACTTCTGTTTCGTTGTAACCCAAAAGAATTTCCTGTAAAATAACACCAGCTTCCTTCAATTTGTTATAATATTGATATAAGTGTTTGTTATCAGTGTATGTTTTTCCGGGTTCTATGATTTTCAGGAAAAGAATCTCTGAACTGGATATCTAAATTTGTATCATGTCGAATTAGGTGATTAGGAAGAAGAAGTAGTTGAAATGAAAGCATAATAAACGTCAGTCAAAACACGAGAAGAAAAAAGAAAGAAGACTTTACATAAAACAAGAAAAAACTGGTGATAAGAAGAAATTTATTCAAAGCGACAATTGCATTGTTCTTCAAGAAAATTAAGAAGGAAACCAAGAGAACGTAATCGAACTGAGGTTCACCGTTATCCTAAAATTAATCAAACAATCTGTAGACAAAATTAGGTGTATGTTGTATCACATACTTTCTATAGAATTTAGAATGACTCAAAAAAGATTAGTTCAGAAAAGAAACGACATACAAAAGACATTATTAGTAAAATTGAAACTAAGATACAACATCCATGTAGAAGTTTGTAACACCAAATGCCTAAAATATGTTTACTGGTGTATTTGGTTGCTCTTTTATACAATTTGAGAAACGGTCAAAGGAATAAGGTTGGAGTATCCTAACTCATCCTAGCGAATAATCTTTCATGCTTTCTCTTTTTTAACTATAACTTGCTTCAGCACTGTTTTCTCGTATCCATTGGTGAATGTTTTATATGGAAAATGCTAATGCATTTCTACGTCTTTGAGAAATTGATAAAATGAACTTATTCACATGGGTTCTGCTTGCTGTCCTCTCTCTCTCTCTCTCTCTCTCTCTCTCTCTCTCTCTCTCTCTCTCTCTCTCTCTCTCTCTCTTCTCTCTCTCTCTCTCTATCTCTATATATATATTTATACGTGTGTGTATATGTGCGTGTTTGTGATAAACTTGTGGAAACTTTTACAATATTTTACAGTTCTCACGATTGCTTGGATTCGTAGTCTTGAAATCAGCTTCCTTCTTTCTGTTTTTGTGAAGCCTAATTTCTCAAGATTGGCACTTAGGCAGTGTTGTATGCTTGTAGATATGTATGTATAGCTATTTTCATTTCTACTTTTCTCAATTTATAAAATAGTGTCAATTTGACGATGCACACATGAGCATCTCTTCTTAAAAATCTTTATCTGTGTGTTAAGATGTTTGCATTCCAAACACATGGTTCCGGGCTCAGTCCCTCTGTACGACATTTTGGGGAATGTATTGTGTTCTTGAACAAGACACTTTATTTCATATTGCTCCAGTCCACTCTGCTGACCAAAGTTTTGTGAGTAGATTTGATTGATAGAAACTATAAGAAACCCATCATATATTATATATATATCTGTTCCTGCATGTATGCATGCGTATATGTCTGTGTTCCCTTGATATCCTCTGATAGTTGTAAAATGATTGTCTCTGTCATACAGGTGATATCATTCAATTCCAATATTCTGCAAGAAAAGGTTTGACCATCACAAAATATTACCTTGCTTGAAAACAGGTGAGAATTGGTGACAGGAAGTGCATCTGGCTATAGTAACTGTGTCTTAATAAGCTCTGTTCGATCCATGCAAGCATGGGAAAGTGGTTGTTACAATGATGAGAAGGATAACGAATCTGATCTGCTTCTTCTCTCATTTTATCGTCTGATGAATGTTTGCAAAATGTTAACGCATTTCTATTTCTTGGAGAAATGGATAAAATGATCTTATGTTCATGGGTTCTGTTTTCTGTTCTCTCTCTCTCTCTTTCTTTCTCTCTCTCTCTCTCTCTCTTTCTCTCTCTCTCTCTCTCTCTCTCTCTCTCTTCTCTCTCTCTCTCTCTCTCTCTCTCTCTCTCTCTATATATATATATATATATATATATATATATATATATATAGAGTGGTGCATCAGCATGGCCGCAGCTCTAAGCTGAAACTAAAAAAAAAAAAAAAAATCCCAACCACGTCAGCAACCTAACCTCACGTGACCCAACTACTTTATTTGAGACAGTGTCTTAATGTGACCTTGTGTACTCCGACGCTGCATGCAGAATTGTTTTCGTTTGGGAGCTGAGTTGTCCTCACAATAGTCACAGGCTGTTTACACAAATGAGTGCACGGTTGAGCCACGACTATTGATTCCAAGGCGAAATATCGCATAACAGTGTTGTTTTCAAGCGCTTCCTTGTCAATCCTCCCCTTACCATGCTAATTCTTTCATGTAGATTTTTCTCATGTAGTGCTGTTGTGCGCTCCTACAGTCTTAATTTATCACATAGATGTAGTTCCTATGCTTCAACTTAACTGTTCTATATATAGAAAGTATACCATTTTTATCTCGAGCAACGCCGGGTATCTCTGTAAGACTATATATATATATATATATATATATATATATATATATATATATATATATATATAGTTGAGGCTAAACTGAGCACTCTTTCGCATAAACAGCGTGTGACCATTGTGAGAACAATTCAGCTCCCAAACAAAAACAGCTCTCCATTCAGCGTTCGGGCACGCAAGGTCACTTTAAGGACACGGTCTCTAACTAACGTGGTTGGGTCTTAGGCACTATAAGTTAGTAGGTTATTGTACATGCGATATTTTGGCCTGTAGTCAATAGCTGAAGAATATTTGTATGGGATTCGTCTATACCTAGAAGGAAGACTTTGATACTGAAGCTAAATAGTTGAATAGTTGCTCAGGATTTAACATATTTTAGCATATTTTTCATAATAAATATAGCCTGTTCCAAAGTTTATTCCAACAAATTGCAACCTCTGATGATACGGGAACAGGCTATTATTGCTACCACTTAGACAACATAGTTTGAAGCCTACATAGATTCATCCATTTAATACAACTTACTTATATAGTTTCAGTAGCTGTTTTTTCCAGTTTGAACAGAAGCAGTGCGGTTCTGCGGGTGTACACATACAAACGCACAGATATACACGCACACACACACACACATTATCAATTATATATATATATATATATATATATATATATATATATATATATATATATATATATATGTGTGTGTGTGTGTGAGCGCGTGATAAACTTCGGTTGTGTGTGTATATGGGTATGTGTGTGTGATAAACTTCTGGAAAGTTTTACAAATTTTTATAGATCCTGTTTTGGATTGGCTCAGCAGTCTTCGGATCAGTCTTTTCATTTTTGGTTTTGAGAAGCCTAATTTCTCAGGATTGGTACTTAAGCAGTGTGGTACATACCCCAGGTCCCCAATAATTATAGGCATAAGCATGAACTTATATTCTGGGTAGATTATGTGTACATTTTTCAATAGTTCAGCGTTTTCGTTTTCGCTGATCTTTAGCTTTATGTTAACATCCGTTGGGCAGCTGATTTCCACAACTGTACACAGTTGCTCTTCTCTAGCCGAGATCACTACGTCAGGTATATTATGCTTACATTTTATTGAGATTTTCTCTGGAACATTCCACCAGTACTCATTATGAGTGGCTATGGCTTCTACCATACCGAAGAATAGTTCGTGTGAGTTTGGCGACGGCCAAGGTAAGAAAGGAAGTAGTAGCTGGACACATGTTCCAGCGAGGGGTAAGGAGAAAGAGTGGTAGAGGGAGAGTAAGTTCCAAATTTATATGTATATATATATATATATATATATATATATATATATATATGGCAGTGCGATAAGTAGGTTGCTCTCCAACCACATGGTTCCAGGTTAAGTCCCACTGCTTGGCACCTTAGGCTACTGTCTTCTACTATTGCCTTTGACCGAGTAAAGCCTTTTGAGTGGATTTGGTAGACAGAAACTGAAACAAGTCCGTTGTATATATGTATATATGTATGTATGTGTATATGTTTGTGTGTCTGTGTTTGTCCCCTGAACATCGCTTGACAACCGATGCCGGTGTGTTTATGTTGTGGGTTGGATTCACAACCCCTAACTTCCTTGGGGACACACACGCACACGCACACGCACATATACTTACATATATAAACTTATGTGCATACTTAGACAAACATCTATCTATCTATCTATACACACGCGCACACAAGCGCGCACACGCACACACACACACACACACACACACACACACACAGATACTTTTATATGTGTTTATATAATATGCGTATTTAAGACTTTCTCACCTTCCTGAGCGTCAAACTAATACGCCTGCTTGTTGTTTATACACCTGTCTTCGTTTTCTCGTATTTCTGTAAATTTCAACTCTCTCTCTCCCTCTCTTTCTCTCTCTCTCTCCCCCTCTGTCTCTCTCTCTCTATATATATTTATACACACCAAACATTTATGTATGCATATATATATGTATGTAAATGTATATATGAAAATATATGCACCCATATATGTAAACTTAGACACGTATATGCGCGCGTTCTTTCCTTTCCTGAGCGTCCAATAATACTATCCATATCACGTCCTCACTTTGTTGTTTTTTTGTTTTTTTGTTATTGTTTTTTTTTAACTATATATATATATATATATATATATATATATATATATATACACACACATATATAAGCATACAGAGACACACGTGCATACTCACACACTCACACAAACTTATATGAGGAGCAGCTGCCCGCGTCATCGATGAAATAGGGTATCAATATTGATATAAAGTACGTTAATAAAATATCTCTTAATGCGAACATTTTCCTTAACATGCTTTTGATGGTGATGATAGCGACATATTTATCGATATTAAACGAAAGTGTGATATATTTTCTTGGATTAGATTGATATTTGGCTGTTTTTCTTTACAAGCTAATAGGTGTTTACATTTTGAATTAATGCTCTGTTATGATAGCATGGATATCACATTTGAGGAATGAGTTTGATTAATTTATTGCGATTGATGCACGATTTGATGCTATATTGTAAACATTACTGTAATAGAGAGTAATTGGATACTGCTATTCAAATATTCCACGGAAAAAGGAAAATATAATAACATTTTCAAGACCAACAAAATTGTTATTTATTAATCTTCACTTGCTGAAGTTGAGAGAAATAAAGGAGATATATGAATCAGCCATCCATATTGAATCCTCGCCTTCCACCTCGCCCTAAAAAATTTAAGGGTTTTCAAACAGAAATCGAGTCGGTAAATTTTTTTTAAAAAAATTACAGTTCGTAAAATGTGATTAAAAGTAACTTGAGGAAAAAAATAATATTGTATATTTAATACAAACTTTCAAAGTTGCGGTAGAATTATTTTATAAAACTGGATTAAACATTAAAAAAAAAATTCTTTTCATAGTAATCATTAAAAAAAAAAGTACAACCCTTTCATGTAAGATTATATTTCTATTCGTCTGAATCAAATTTATAAACGTTTGATACTTTCATAGTGTCTTTGTACATGGGTTCCGTGGTTCATATTTCGGCAAAATGAGAGCCTACTTCATTTCGTAAAAGATGTATTATGAAGTTGAATATCCCATAAGATGCAACTGGCATTAACACTATTGACCTCTGTGGGGGTAGACGACCATATGATTGGTTTCTGTTTGAATTCAACTGTTTCGATGAATATTTTAGTAGACATATTCCTTTTCTTATCTGCATCTGATATAAAATCAAAACCTTATAATCTGGCAATATATTAACACGTACAGTAAATAGTGAACTTCGTTATTGCTAGAGAGCTTTATGTCCGTACTTTACACGAGTAATAGCTGACGCCGACTGATCTTACTTGGAATAGACCCCTGTCCTGTGTTATGGATTCTCGACTCTCAGATTCGAAATTCTGAGTTGGTATTCGGCAAAATAGGCCCGTGTTGGAAAATTAGAAGGGGAGCAGCGTAAGTATTCAAATTCCAAGAGCAACATATAAGTCACTCGATACTTCATGGCAAGAAACTGAGACTAAGATTAATATATTTATATTTTTTCATAAAGAAATCGAAAATTATTGTGTTATTTTTTTTTGCACTATGGATTAGATTCTGTTAAACATTGCGAGTATTTGGATCGTTCATTTTAGCACGCGCACAAACACACACACACATATATATATATAATATACATATATGCATATATACATACATATATGAACATACCTACATATATATGTTTAGACACATGCATATATGGGTACAGGACATAAAAAAACGCAGACACACACAAACCACACACACACACACACACACACATATAGAAGTAATAAATGAAGGGAACTTGGCGCCTATATATGGTTGTTCGACTTGCTAGAAATGGTAGTCAAATCTCCGTGAAATTCAACTCAGTCTTCTTTAAAATTGGAGAACACATTGGAAAATATTTATCGTGAAAAAGTAAAAGAGGATCGTCACGGCTGGAAAGCCTTTAATGATAGGTTTGCTCAACACGGTTCAACTTGAGGCTTAACAGTAACAATGACAATTATTTCTTATTTCTTTATTGCCCACAAGGGGCTAAACATAGAGCGGACAAACAAGGACAGACAAAGGGATTAAGTCGATTACATCGACCCTAGTGCGTAACTGGTACTTAATTTATCGACCCCGAAAGGATGAAAGGCAAAGTCGACCTCGGCGGAATTTGAACTCAGAACGTAAAGACAGATGAAATACTGCTAAGAATTTCGCCCGGCGAGCTAACGTTTCTGCCAGCTCTCCGCCCTGACAATTATTTCTGTTAAGCAGAGAAACAAAATCGGTTTTCCACTTTCTAATTATGGCCCCGTGATTTTTCATCTAGTATGCTTGTGATCAAAGGCTCCCCATCCAAGACAAATCACGGCAAGTTTTAGGATTATAGAGAAGTATATTACCTAATGTTTACCTCTAAAGTGGTTTGGTTTAAAATGATCAGATGAGTATTTGCCTGCAATTTCTCCCATGCTAAATCACTACAAAGCTAAAACTTCATTAAGTATCTATTTTTTTTTAGTAATCGAAAAGCATACATTATTAACATTGATTTAAATATATTATTACAAACTAAGAGAATTTGAACTCAACTTTCAGTAGATACTGTATTTAGATATTGCTAATCCTAGAGTGCTAGTAGTCTTTGTCATTTACTCTGTACACATTAATCGCTACCGCGACACAAAACTATAATGGAAAATACGATACAATATATCTTATACTACAGAGTGTTAGGTGTATAGTAGTCGACACGATATATATATATTAGTACATTCAATTTCTTACCGGATTTTGAGTGAATATCGTGCAGAATAAAAATATGTCCGTTGCAAAATGTATGCTGTCACTCCTGAAAATGGAAACAACTTTTATAGATGTTGACTTTCGAAATAGCTTAGTGAAAGATCAGTCAATCAAAGTTCTCGTGGGGCCTCAATAGAATCCTGACTGTCCTCTGTTACCGGCTTTCAAGACAGAAAGAAAGAAAACGAGGAAGATAGAAACTCAGTGTGTGTGTGTTTTTGTGTGTGAGAGAGAGAGAGAGAGAGAGACGCCTATCAGGCGTTCACGGCCATCTGATTTTCCATCTTAAATGTTTCATGCTAACAGTCCTTCTCCTGGGAATTTTAACTGCTATGCTCTTCTTTCCGTTGCGTACAACTATCATTTAATGTAACTATTACACTTCAGTCATTGCTGTCAACATTTCTCCATTTTCTTCCTCATATCTCTATTCTCTACTATTCCTCTATACTTTGTTTTGTTGCAAAATTACTCTAATCTTAAGCTTAGCGTCAATGTTCTTCATAAAGAGACTGGTTTGTGGATATGATATTGATCTACTACTACATAGAAATTCAGTTCAAATTCGCCGCAGTACCATTAATGTTTACGTTTCATCAACCTAAAATTACAACACTGGAGCGCATGCAAATTCTCTCCTTGAAATCCCTTTAGAAGTTTCAGAAAGGTAATGCGGTAGTTTCTAATCCAATGATTTGAACCAGATGTCGTCCGGGTAATTGTGGTTTTTCGCGGCGTTTATATGACTGAATTTGCAAGACCCTCCCATGAATTGGATGTCAGTCCATCGTAAGATTAATGACAATTGCACCTATAATTTTTTTAGCTGAGTGGACTGGTTTAGGAAAATAACAGTGCCCCTTATTCAGGGACTCAACGCGTCGCTCTGTCGGAGAACTGAATTCATTACCTCAAGATCGCCAGCCCCGATCAACTGTGCTGCACACACTTATAAACTCGTTGTATGAACGTTATTAAATAAATTTAGATATTCTGTCTCAAGCTCTACAGTTACACTGTTGTCCTTCAAACATCGCTATAGATTCCATACAAACCAAAACGCTCATATGATTTATGTGATGTTCAAGCATTGTTCAAGAGCGTTAACAGCGTAATTAAAATATAGTCGATGTAACCTAGAATTGAGACCATAAAACGGTTCTAAATGTTTCATAGTGAACTAAAATCACAAATTGACTTCTGGTCCCATTCAACTGAATATATCTAGAAAATGGGGACTGAGATGCTGTGATGTTCTAAATGAGAGTTTTATAATGACAAACCGAATTCAGGTTACGTCATTTCTAAACTGTATTGCATGGCCCTCCTTGTTGGTTTCTGGTTGAAGCAAAAATGCCCAATATTTGAAGAGAAATAACATGACAGAGTGTGTTCGAGCTAAATTTGGTAAATTACATAAAAGGAAAAGGAAGCAAATTTCCCATCCAAAATTAAAGGTATTTTTAAAAAATCAAAAAAAAAATATCAAGTATTATGGCTGGGAGATAAGAGTTTATTCTAAGTAACCGCTTTCACCTTCCACCACGGATTAAGACTGCTCTGGGGCTTGGTACATGCATTCTTCACTGTGTCCCCGGAAAGATCTTCGAATACTTCCTTGTTCTTCTCCACCAGCTTAGGCTTGATGTTGCAGGCTGAGCAGGTGGTGCCTTGGTCAAGTACCCCTCCCATACACCCACCTCAAAAATCCATGGGATTACAATCTCAGGAATTAGAAGGCCAGAAATTGGAGCTGGTGAAGTCCTAGAAATTCTCCGACAACTACTTCTGACTCCGGTGGTATGTCAAGGAGCTGAATCCTGCTGCCACAGATACAGCGCTCTACCCGCAGTAACCCTCTCCAGTCAAGCTTAAACCACATTGTCCAACAACTTCACACAACCGTCTGAATTGACGCTAAGGGCTCTTTTCAAATATAAGGAGTGAATTTCGGTGTGCAGACACTCTCGAAACGTCTGCTGTGTCTCTTCCTGCTGGCCAAGGCTTCATAGTCTCTGTTGCAGCATACAAGTCACGTCTTACAGCCCTTACAGTGTTCACAGAGCATTGTGAATCAGTCATAATATCGGTATTTTGATACGCGGCGAAAATAATTATCTAGCTGAAAAAGATGACATAAAATACCGTCAAATTTAGTCCGAACAGCCTGATTACATTTCTTATTTTGCACAAAGCGTGAATGAATTAAAACTGTTAAGGGAAAGCGAAACGTACTTGCCATGAAGTTAATTCTTGCACTTCGAAACACGCTACACTGCACTTATTTTTTCATGTGAATTCAGAGAAGTATAGCCAGTTTTTATTTTTAATATAATTTAGTCAAATAATTGGATCGAGTACTTGAATTTATTTAGTTAGAATCTAAACTGTTTTGCTGCTTCTCTATTTTCTATCACAGAATAAATAAGAGGTTGGAATGAAAAGTTCATAGTCTGACCAAAAAACTCTCATGGAATGATACCAAATGACTTTTATTTTTCAACATACTCCTCATGCGGTTTGCACACGCAGTGCCTGGATCCCATTAGCAAAGAAGCTTTCATCCTGTCCGTCAAAAATTCATCAATAGCAAATATGACGTCATCAGCACTGAGTTGCTGGTTCAGCAGCTAAATGGTTTTCATGTTGGGGAACAGATGATAGTCAAATGAAGGCAAATCAGGAGAAGAGGGAAGATGATCAGCCAGTTCAAAGCTACAGTCACATACAGCAGCCATTCAAGCAAAGGGCTGGTGTGCTGGAGTATTGCCTTAGCGAAAGAAAATCCGTTTCGTCAGTTTTCCTGGGCATTTGATCTTCATGGTCTTGCGAGTCCCTTTCTTTTGAAGATAGTCAATGAACACAACGCTTTTTTCATCCCCCAAAAAACTGAGGTCATCACCTTCCCTGCAGATGAGACAAACGTAGCCTTCTTTGGAGCAAGAATGTGGTGTGGTGGTGGGGAAGTATTTCCATTGCATGGATTGTCTTTCTGTCTCTGGCTCAAAGTGATGAATCCAACACTCATCCATGTCTGATTTTGACGACATGCTGTGATAAGTATGGTGTACTTTTGATCAGGTGTCAGAACACTTGACACCCACCGAGCAGAAACCTTCGCCATTCCTAGTCCTTTGTGCAGAATATTCTCAACTCTCTCACGTATTATGCTAATAGGATTGGCTATTTGATTTATAGTCAATCTTCAATCTTTCATCAATCCTCCCTTCCCCGCCTAAATTCAGCAGCTCACTTTCGTATTGATGGTAACCGGAAGCGTCATCCCCTAATGCAACAACCATATCAGCATGAATGTCGTTGGGACCTAAAACCCTTTCCTGCAGGTACTTGATAAAAATACGATGCCAATTTTTGTCCGTTTTCAAGTGAAGTTGAAACTAGTTACTTTTGAAGTTTTCTTTGAAAAGCAAGATGTCAGTTTACCTGGAAAGAAACATTGCAGTTATTAATAAGAAAGGTTGAAATTAATTCATACAAGCTTTCACATCTCAAGCGAGATTTTACAGCTCTTTCATAGTCAGCCTATGAACTTTTCAGCCTACCCAATTATTTTCAAACACAGAACAGAGTAATACCTTTTGCGAGACGAATATACTTGATTGATTCTATTTCTCTACATGTCAACCGCTTATTTTGTTGATCCGAGAGGAAGTAAATTTATATTTGATGTCGATGGTATACCAACTCACAACATTGGAACGCAACATTAAAACCCACGATTAAAATACAGAAATGTATAACAGTTTAGCCATCAGACCAGAGAATATTGCTTCCTAACTAATGTTCTCGCCATAGAGGTGGGTGCAAGAGGTTTTGTAGGTGCTGAAGATCTCATGAAGCGGCTCTCAATTTCTGGGAAAAAGAAAACTAGAGCTCTTAAGGCAATGGCAAAAGCAGCTGAGAGTAGTTCAAACTGAATCTAGTCAAAGAGGAATGGAAGTGAATTTAAAAGCTATAATTTACCAGCCATTATATTAGCATCGTCGACTGAGCTGGTTACAATACCCACAGTACCTTAGATCAGTCTGAGGCACCTTGACCAACCAGTGCAGACAATAGCACAAACCGTGGTAGAGGAGGGGTATCCAGTAGTCAATAGCTGGATACCCTTCCGGTCCACTAAGTCCGGTTCACTAAGGTCCACGCAGTCCGGTCCACTAAGAGTGTAATGGACGAAACGCTTGCATGAGATGGAGCTTCTATGAAGATCTTCAACTGTTCATCTCTCCTTAGAGTTTCTTACTACCGCTTGTTCTGATCTCTGCCAATTTCTGTCACTCCATCTTTCATCATACTCTAATTCTTACTGACCCCCCAACCCAGCATTCGATTAACAAACTTGTACAGTATTGTAGCAGTGACTGTAGTTTGTGGTTCTTAATATTCTAACATAAACGTGTTTGCAGCTCATTTGAAAGACTTTCCTCGATGCATAATATATGTTTATGCCTTTTTCAAACCACTAATATTACTTCATGTTAAACTCTGCAGGTCCAATAATCAATTTATTCCAACTAGGAACACATAGTTTAATTATTCTCTAACAATATTGATGGGAAAGTTAATTGCCATGCAAGGTTATAATTAGTCAAAGAATTAAACGATGTCTTTTTGTTGTAATATAAAGCAAAAGAGATGAAAATAATTAAAATAACCGCGGTTGGCTGCTTCGAAGTAATTAAAGAAAATAGTCACTAATCTATAAGGGATTATCACTAATCATTATTAATACTACTGTGGAAAGGATATAATTTCTGTTTCTTTTTTTTTTTGCATTTAGAAATGAGCCGGAGGTTAATGTCAATTAATTTTTAAAATGAAACGAAAATGTAATGAAACGATTTTTGAATGCAGGTTTCCCAAAATTTGATTTATTTCTTAGAAGCAAAAGTGATTTAGTTACCAGGCATGATGCATTGTCTCTCGATCTGGCCTCACTAAACGGATATCCTCCTGAAATAACGGAAGATTCGGGAAGGGAATAAATCCAGTTTAATATATCGTTGATAATTATCTAATTGGTTCAGATCAGAGTGTAAGCATCGTTTGTAGTTCACAAGTTCGTTTCGCAACCAATTCACCACACTGTACAGTTTGTGTTGAACAATATTTTGTGTGTGGAAAGGCGGCAAGCTGTCAGAATCGTTAGCACACCGGGCGAAATGCTTAGCGGTATTTCGTCTGTCTTTACGTTTTGAGTTCAAATTCCACCAAGGTCGATTTCGCCTTTCATCCTTTTGGATGCGTACTGGTATCGAGAATTCGACTGGCCCCCTCTCACCAAATTTCGGGCCTTGTGTATAAAGTAGCAAAAAATATTTTGTGTGTGTAATTTCATTGGCGGATACCAGTTAAACCACTCGTGAAGTATTCCTCTTTTGATAGCCCAGCTGCGATCAACAAAATTTGCAACGAAATAGCATAGGAACAAATTTGGCAATGGGAAAATGGTTTTAATATTGGTTTCAAATTCTGTCACAAGGCCAGCAATTTTGGAGGCGAGGTAAGTGGATTACATCCATTCCTATGCTCAATTGTTACTTATTTTATCAACTGGTACTTATTTTATCGACCGCCTTACGGCATTTCGTCTGTTGTGAGATCAAATTCTGCCGAGCTCGACTTTGCCTTTCATCCTTTCGGATGAGTACCAGTTGAACACAGGGGACGATGTATTCGATTTATGCCCTCACCCGAAATTGCTAGTCTTGAGCTAAAACTTGAAATCATTATTATTATTAATTTTGATTAATGAATACTTCAAATATGATACTATTAATTACAGGAGATCCTCAGACGAGTACTGTGGTTAACAGTACCAACTAATTACTGCCCTAAAATATCACACCTTTTGTACCTGAATAAGAAATCAACGATATTGATTTTGATTAATGTTGAGTAAGCATTTTATAAAACAATAATATTTCATTGAGGTCGAACATTTAGAGCGTCTCTAGTTTGTTACGGTCAATTTCCTTAAGAGTTGAATCCCTGGTGAAATTAAGTTTAGTCTTTCGTTCATCTGGAATCAATAAAATAAAGTGTCAATCAAGTACTAGAGTTCATACAATCAAATTTTTCTTTCTTCAAAATTTCAGATCTTGTGTGTATGTTATGAATCAGTATTGGCATTGATAGTAAGATAGAAATATGGTAAGGTTTACAGTCCGTTTAATCGAATAATCATTTAACTGGTATATATTCTATCGGCCCTGGAACGGTGGAAAGTAAAGCGAGCACAGCAGGATTAAATGAAGAACGTAAAGGCACTTAGTCGAATAGTGAAATATATTTTGTTCTGCACTTCGATTTCTGATATTGTTTTCTCATACTAGCACTTAGAAAAGAAATAGTTTAATAATTTGAAGTGATCCAAGTGGGCATTTAATACTTATTTAACGCAGAATGACAAAAAGTAAGTTGGGTTGTAAGGAATCGAACTCAGATCATTGATGAGCAAAACCAATACGGTAACAACATTTAAAACTTCAGACTAACATTTTCAACTACAAGATAAACGTTTTATAAAAAGGATCGAAAATATCAATATTGAAACTCATCTACCAGAATAATTCTCTGAAAACCGTTTGTCGAATTGCATATTTGCAAATCTAATCCGGTTTATCTTAGCTGCTCTTAAACTTGTAATGTTATCAACGCAAATGCAAATACATATAAAAAGGGGGAAGTAATGATATTTTCGATCGCATTTAACGATTAAAAAGAAAGAAAATATACTTACATTTTTTATGGGAATAGCTACAATAACTCCAATGTAAAATTTTCCTGTCTAAAATACAACAATCTACTGAATTACCAAACAATCTACTGAATTACCAAACAATCTACATAATTAAAAAAAAACTCATAATATAAATAAAAATAAAATGAAATATAAACAATAAATAAATAAAAGTAGCTTCAAGAGGCAAAAAGAATGCATGCTGCTATTATTTACCTAGCACTATCAAAAACATTCTAGTCATACATTATCCAATATGTTCTTTGTTTTTCAAAACAGAAGAGTATACATAGAATAATAAAAAATGGTTGCTATTTCTAGCTTATGGGTAGAGCAGACATAGGTTTCTTCTATTGTAGGATTACAACGGCTTTAGTACATTCGAACAAACCCTAAGCCATCTCATACATTATCATCAAACCACTACGTCAGTTGAAATCCTTCCACCATGCGTTCTATGACACCATATCATTGTTTCATCACATTCAGATGAAGAATAAAAATCCGAAACGTTATTGCCTACACACTTTTGTTGTCGTTGTACCAACTCAACTCTTCTTTAAATTCTTCTTTGCCTTAGTTCTTGCTGATGGTATATCAACAAAGCAGCTATATCATAATTCAACATTTTACGCTATCGGTACACTATATTAATGATTCCAGAGACCTGAAAAGCAACATTGAAAACATCCTTAAAATAATGAATGAAGATCAGAAAGAAATAAGGTATTTTTTTTATAAAGAGCTTCAATGTTTAATTTCATGGCACTCGGTTTTATGATCAAATTCTACAATGCATACCTTTACATTTTGAACTTCATTCGTGCTTTTCACATAGTTATCAACACATACCATGAAAGAAGAACTATACCTATATAGGTATATATTGTGTGCGTGTATATATGAGTGTATATATATATATGAATTTACACACATAAATATAATACTTATTTTCAATGAGACTGCTGGATATTGGCAACGTTCGTGCATGAAAAGTCACTACATCTCGACAATATGTGTGTGGTTTTATGCACTATGCATCCATATCAGAAGCCCTCTCAAGGCAAAAACCACAGTATTCGGCGTCCTAACACGGCATTCACATTAATTTGGTTATAGTGATTGCCTTTTGGTATTAATACTGCTTAATCTGTCGCTAATATATATATATATATATATATATATATATATATATATGCGGTGGTACAGCATGGCTACAGCGTCAGGGATTAAACACATAAAAGAATAAACGAATAAAAGAATATATATATATATATATATATATATAGACACACACGTGTGTGTGTGTGTGTGTGTGTGAAGGTGTGTGTATATATGAGTTCCCATATATATATAATAATATATATATATATAATACAAATGATATATAAGCATATGCATGTATACATTCATATATGTACATACCTACTTCTACATGTATATATAGATACATATCCGGGTATATATATATATATATATAGATAGATAGATATAATATACATATATAATGTATGCATATTAATGTTGTGAGGGTAATTTGAGGACGCTTAAATATCATTATGCTGCTCTCTTCGAACAATTTCAAAAGTTTTTATTTCTTTCATATCCCCCATGGCAGATAAAATGCAAATACAAGAAATGAAAAGATATGCCGTTATTTTTGATATATGTACGGATCACAGTAATTTAGAACTTGCCATCTTTCAAAATGTTTCATGATCTTTTGTATACAAATTTCGAATGAAAGTGAAAGCCTGTAGCGAGAATGTTTTAAAGATATCAGAGAGAAAGCTGTATTGACACACCAACGACGTCACTTATATATATATATATATATATATATATATATATATATATATATATATATACATACATACAGAGAGATGCGTGTGTGGGGGTGCGTATGTGTGTGTGAATAGAATTATATATATATATATATATATATATATATATATATATATATATATATATATATATATATATATAGGTAAATGATAGGATTGCTTCAATATTTCAGGGGTAGTCTGAAGTAGCTAAGCAACCAGGGGATGTTTAAATCCGGTGGCACTCCTGGCAATAACTTGTGTGGGTACCGTCTTCGTTAGAGGGCATCCATGGGCAGGTAATTTATTGTTTAAACCGCAGTTTATAATTATATTTATGTGGAGATCTCCACATATATATATATATATATATATATATATATATATATATATATACTACACATATATATTATTATATTATAAATACGCACATTATAAATGCTATACATACATACTTACATATATATATATATGCGCATATATATATATACAGATATACATACACATATATATATGCGCATATATATACATATATATATATATATATATATATATATATATATATATATATATATATATATATATATATATATATATATATATATACAGATATACATACATATATATATATATATATATATACACATATATGTTATATACATATATATACATACACACACACATATAAATTTACATACAAGTGATCCACCCGTGTAAAACTATTTCTTCATCGCAGAGCATCTTGGCTAGCTGGTTGATGCGCAGTTTCCCGGTTGCTTTTTTGGCTGTTGGATCCGTTTGACGGCAAGAGACTGCGTTTTACAACAATATTAAATATATGCAAGGCGACGAGCTGACAGAAAAGTTAGCACGCCGGGCGAAATGCCTAGCAGTATTTCGTCTGTCTTTACGTTCTGAGTTCAAAATCCGCTGAGATCGACTTTGCCTTTCATTCTTTCGGGGAGATAGATTAAATACCAGTAGTATATTGCGGTCGATCTAACCGACTGGTCCCCTCTTCCAAAATTTCGGGTCTTCTGCCTAGAGTAGAAAAGAATATTATATATATGCAGTATGCAAATATAACCATATATGAAATACATGTATATATATATATATATATATATATATATAAGATATACATATATTTATGGAATATATATATATATATATATATATATATATATATATACAGAGAGAGAGAGAGAGAGAGAGAGAGAGAGAGAGAGAGAGAGAGAGAGAGAGAGAGAGAGAGAGAAATGTCGTCAGAATTCTGGGAAAAAATCTTTTTATTTCTTCATTATTATTTGTGCTCTCATTCGTTTCCCGAACTTGTCAAATAAAATTTTGTGAATGTACAAAATGCTTGCTTATTTGTATAAAACAGATGGGTTTTTTTTCGGTGGCGGAGGGGTTGTTTAGAAGAAGAGAAGATTGTTTTGTTTTTTGCGGTGAGGTTCCATGACAAGGGAGATAGACAGATAGAAATATACGTAGGTAGATAGGCTGATAGATAGATGGATAAATAGATAGATACATAGTTAGACAGATAGATAGATAGGTAGAGAGGGGGAGAGAGAGTAAAGGTGGGTCCTCCTTCCTATTCATCATTCATTTATTTATTTAGTCATTTACCACGGTGTTGGAATGTGTTTAAGGATGATGACCTCTTCAATAAAATAGAAGAAAAGAAAAAAAAAAGCTGTGGTGTGGTCATCACTGAAAGTGTTTTTGCTTTCTTTCTCTCTTTCCCTTTTTTTGCTTTTCACGTTGAAATATAAATAATAAATACATAAAAGTAGTTTCAGCAAGCAAAAAAAAATGCATGTTACTATTATTTACCTTTTCCTTTCTTTTTCTCTTTTCCTCTTTCTTTTCTTTTTCTTTCTTTTCTCTTTCTTCCTTTTCCCTTCTTTCCTTCCTTTTTCTTCTTCCTTTCTTTTCCTCCTCTTTCAGTTATATTTAGAATACAAAATGCAGTCTCCCCTTCTCTTTCAAACATTCAAATTTGGAAAGAATTTTTTTAATGAAATGTAGTTTAATACTTATAAATAAAAAAATAAATAAAATAAAATAATACACTCACACACACACGCACACACACGCACGCACACACAAACACACACACACACACACACACACACACACACACACACACACACACACACGCACATATATATATACGCAAACCTAGAACATCGCAATGCTACACATACACATGCCTCGGCATTTGTAGAAATGAGCCTCATTTGGAATAAAACATGTAAATTCTCCGCTTTACCTTCAAACATTCAATTTTGGAGAGAATTTTTGATGAAATGTAGTTCCATTGCTTTTCGGTATTGCGGATCGTCCCGAGCACATTTGTAAAAGGGAACAATTTGAATTTTCCGTCGCTGCATATTTCCAGATGCTTACTTAATGGAATCTTGTGTAATTCCTCTTGTTTGATATGTTGCCTGTGGATTTTTGCACGTTGGAAGAAAGAATTATTTATTTCGCCAATGGAATTTTCTTTGCAGTTTGGGCTGGTAATGCAGTATATGAGGTTTTGCGTTTTGCAGTTCATATCTGCATTTATTTTGAAATGGGATCCGATCCTGAATTTTAGGTGGGAACCAATTTCTAAATATTTGAAGTTTTTGTTGCATGCTGTACGTCTATCTCCACATTCTTTTATTAAGCATTTTGATTCATTTTTTGATTTGAAGTTTGCCCTTGTGAGGTGATTTTAAAGATTTTTTGGAAGGCATCTACTATTCCGTAGGGTGTCTTTTTCAATCATATTTTTCATTTTGGGGTTTTGTAAGTGTATAGGTAAGTTCTATTTTATGACGTGAAAGATGTTGGTTATTCCAGGACTCTGTGCGTCAACGAACAGAATTGTGCTTTCATTAAATTTTTCCTTAGGTATCCGTAGTTGAGTGATGTTCAGTTTCATCGCCTTTTTAATTCCCTCATTAATTAATCCTAAGGGGTATTTCTTAATTGTGAGGAAGCCTTTGAGTTCGTTGAGTCGGATTTCACATATTTTGGGGTCAGTTACTATTGTACAGATGCGCCTTGCCATGCTGTATGGGCAGTTTCTTTTGATGTGTGATGGAGGGCAAAGTAGAAATTTAAATATTGGTGTATGTCAGTTTTTTATTTTTAGTTTATGTCTGTTGTGACTGTGGAGTTCTGTATTTTTATGTGGATATTCAGGAATGGTAATTCAGTGCAACTAGATTTTGTCGTGAATTTGATGGATGGGTGAAGTGTGTTTAGTATAATGTTAAATATACTTAGATCTTCATTCGATCTTTCCCAGAAGATGAAGCAATCATGATGGAAGCGTTTCCACTTTTTAATGATATATTTCTTGTACTCCTGATGAAAAGATTTTTCTACTTCCTCATAAAGTTTTTCTTCCGAGTATCCCATAACTAAGTTTGCATATGAGGGCGAAAACCGCGTTCCCATAGCTGTGCCCTATTATCTGTCGATATGCTTTATTGTTGAATCTAAAGGTATTTTCTTCTAGTACTAGACGTGTGGCCCTGGTGATGAAGTCAGTCTTGAAGCATTCATTTATCCGTCCCCTATGTTTCCTTAGCCAGTGTTTGATTGTTTCTAGGCTTAAAGTGTGAAGTATATTAGTATAGAGATTGGTGACATCAACACTTGTTAGTATAGTATCTTCTGCGACAGTGGGAGGGAAGTGTTGGATGAAATCTATGCTATCCCGTACATAACTGGGTTTTAAGGGGTACAAAGGTTTTAGGAGTATATCTAAAAAATGACTTAGTAGTTGCGTTGTTTCTTGAGGTCCAGCAATTATTGGTCTTAGCTTGAGGCAGGCCTTAGTATTTTTACGTATTGGTTTCTCTGCTTATTTATGGCACTTTGTATTTCGGAGCTCTTGTAGATTTTGGGTAATACGTAGAAATTGCTCTCTCTCTGATTATAGAGTTGCATATATAACCTTTCTCCTTGTCTGTGAAGGAATCTTGGAATTCATTGATTAGTCTTCTGATTTTATTCATTATTGATTTTTCTGTGTGTCTTGGTTCTTCTTTGTAGTAGGTTTGGCTTGTTAACATTTCCAATATTTTATCTATATTATAGTCCTTGTCCATGATTACTATCGCCCCGCCCTTATCGGTTTCTTTTAGGATGATTGAGGTGTCATTCTTCAGTGTTTGTAATGCTTCGTTTTCTTCTTCACGAAGGTTTTGTTTGCATCTGTGGATATTTAGGGAAAATTTTGAAATCGTCTCAATATACGCGTCTAAATATTTGTCCTTTCCCTTGTATTGGGTGAAGTAGGATTTATTTCTGACTATTGTTTCATCATTTAAACCCTTACTGCTGAAGAATTCTATAAGTCGGAGGTGGCGGTTGAAGTGTTCAATATTAGATTTCAGTTCAATGAATATAGGGGTGGGTGTCAGGGGTAAACTCGAAACCTTTTACTAGGAGGTTCATCTCATTCTTGTTGAGGTTTCTATTTGACAAATTTATGATCTTCGGGTCTATATGTTTTGTGTGTTCATTTAAATTTTGCGTTGTATCGGGTCCGGTGCTTGATTTTGGTATTTTCTCTCTACAAAATGAATTCGTGTTACCGTGTATCCATATTCTGATTTCGGCGTTCTGGTTCTCATGTAGGCCGCAGGATGGTTTATGTATTTTATACGAATTCGGTTGATTATAAGTTTTGTTTTCTTCCCATCTTCCATATTTTTTTCGCCATTTAGGATATATGGAATTTTGGTTCGTAAATCGTGGGTTGCTCGAGTTATCATGATTATTATTATTCATATTAGAGCACCTGTGCATTCTGTATTTTATTTGCCTTTCTTCCCATGTATCCATCTATCTAGAGTAATGTTATTACGGGTTGGTGGTTGTCTGTATGTTATTTGTCTTTCATGTGTTTTTTTCCTTTGCATTGATCCAACTATGGTGTTTGAAATTATGTGCTGATGGTTGTCTTCTATATTTCATGTGTTGGCAATTTTCAATGTTATGTATTGTAGAATATGGGTTTCTGGTCTGTACTTGTGGTAAGATGGAGATAATTTCCGCGCATGTTCTTGGGTAATTAGAGGTTCGATACCTTAGTCCAGTTCCTCTGGGGATGGTGTCTATATTTGTTTTCGATTTCCTTGTAATTTTTGTTGCTGTCATGGTTTCGTTTTCATAATGGATTTTTCTCCATGTTATTTTCATAGTGAATCACTCTTGTTTTACCCACATTTTTATGGATTTTTCTACTTTCCGCTTTGTGTCTTCTTTCCATAGATTTTGTAGTTTTACATGACATTGATTGTCACTCCGCTCAGCGATTTCAGCGAACATAACTGCGTCAATTGTTTTTACTTTCTCTTCGTGTCATATTGTTCGTGATTGTAGAAGAGCGATTTCTGCTTCTAGTCGGCATAAAGCTAAATTCGCGCGTATCGTTGTCTCTTCCAGTGATTCATTTCTTATTTCTTTAATAAGAAATTTTCTGGGCAGGATTGGGTTTTCTTTGCTTCGCCAATTCTGGTAGGTTTTGACTATTTTGTTGCATCGAATGTTTTTCTAATATGCATGTTTCCATTGATTAAGAAGTTTCTTCCAGAGATGTGGTTTCAAGTAATTTTGTTGTTGTATATCAATTCTTGCTGTGTAGGTGCAATGGCCCAGTGGTTAGGGCAGCGGACTCGCGGTCATAGGATCGCGGTTTCTCACCTCCCCGAGCGTCAAACTAATATACATTCTTGTTGCTTATACACCTGTCTTCGTCTTTTCTTTTTCTGTAGATTTCAACTGTGTTGTACGCTCACGTGGTCGCACCAGTTTTATCCTGCTTTAACCTCCTACACTTCGGACTTACAACTACCTGAAATTGCTGCACCTCTCATTGTCTACATAACGGCATTCCACCAGTATTACTACTGGATATACATATGGATTTCTTTGGACTCTTCCGTTCATAAAAAATCGTTCCAATACACCACAACGTTTGAACCATTTTGAACTATTTTGAACTTTCTGTTTTTTCTTATTCTGTTTTTTTTTTCTTACTTTGTTTTCTCTTAATCCGTACGTTGCTACTTTGCCTGCATCTCTCCCTCTCTCTCTCTCTCTCCCTTTCTTTTCTTTTTCGTCTTTTTTCTTCTTTTCTCTATTTCTTTTACTTTCTTTTTTTAATATTTTTCTTCTCCTCCTGCCTTCTGAATTGTCTACTCACGTCTTTTTGAACTTTTATACTCCGTACGTCATTAATTTGCCGTTTCCTCTCCCCCTTTTTTCTCCTTTATCAATGAAGCCCGATTGCAAATCTTTCCTCCTCCACCTTCACCACCGCCTAAAGAAATACCTTTCAACACTTTCTTTCGCTGCTTTCAACCTTCTATTAATCTTTTCGTACTAATTAAAGGAAAAAAAAAACACGGTTCTCTAGCTACGTTTTATTTCTCGGTCACTACCTTCACCACCACCTCATCCCCAAAGGTTTCCGCTTCCACTTTCACCCCACTTCCCACTCTGCACTCTGCTTCTGCCATCCTGCCCATACTCCGTACTTCTTCCTACCACCCTTTGCGTGCCACCATTCGTTTGAATCTCTCCAAAATACACACTTTCGACCGCCTTCTCCCTCTCGATTACTCCATCTTTTTTCCTCTCTTTCTCCTTCCTATGCACATTCCATTCTACGCTGCATAATCCATTTACATCATATCTTCCATGAATTTCTCGCTCGCATGAAACAACGTAAACTTCACACCTTCATTCTGTCACACCCAAGGCCACTACCTCCACCCCTCCCTCCCCGATATGCGTCCCCCTCATCCTCACCCCCAACCCTTCCGTTACTCCAACCTCCCTACACACTTACCCCTCCTCTTTGTCCTCCCAGCATTCCACTACCCCACCACACCCCTCCCACATCTAACCCACCCACCCCTCCCCACTTCAATCTCTTGTTACCATTCCTCCTGATCTTCCCCCTCTCTGAGGTGGAGCGCTCTCTTCTTAGTAGGGGGCCTGCGCTTCATTCCCCTCACTCCATCCAGTAACAAATTTCAAACCGGTGCTGATATTCATAGCTTTGTGCGCCGTGTCAGGCTACATGCACTATTCCACATCACTCCACCTGCATCTAACGAAGAGGACTGCTTCACCGAATTGGGCCGCCGACCATCCCACTGGACGCCAGCTCCTGACAAATTCGAAGCAGTCGATCACTTTGCGGATATCTGCCAGCTTGGTGTGGTCCCGTTTAACTTTCGCAGGCGTCCCCGACGTCTGAACATCTTCCCAGCCGAACTCTCGGCCCTTCGATGTCACCGACGTCGCTAAGACTTTATCATAAAACCGGCCGACAATGGTGGAGCCGTGGTGGTGTGGCGCGCAGACCTCTACAAGGCTGAAGCTCTCCACCAACTTCAAGAGACCTCCTATTTCCTTCTGCCCTCCAACCCCATGCCTACCTACCAGCAGACTGTGCCCTCCACTGTCCATGGCCCCCATCTCCTACTCCTGTCACCCTCCCACCGCCTCCAACCTCATTGTCCGCACTCTTAACATCCCCACCATTTACTTCCTTCTCTCGAACAGTTGTGCGTAGGTTGGCTTCCACTAAGGCTCTTAGTTGATCGTTATTGACATCTGATGGTCGACTACTACGCTTATCATATTCAAGACTCTCGTCTTTGCTTCGAAATTTCTTGAACCAGCATTGTACTGTACGTTCGTTAGTGGTTTCTGGCCCAAACGCATCACTGGTATCGCGAGCTGTTTCAGCAGCTTTTCGGCCTAGCTTGAACTGGAATAAGAAAATTGTGCGAATTTGCTTTTTGTCCATGTTATATTCAACGTTCCGGAAAAATGGCCTAATTATTCGAAAAGAAAATGAGTAACATGATTAGATAGAGCGAAAAACGGGTTTTAAAACGATGTATAAAGTCAAAGTAATTTAATGAAAATTAATTTGAAAATACATCATCTAAAACCAAAATTAAAAATATGATACAGTATAAATTATCCCCGCTACCAGAGAAAATTTTGCTGTTACCAAATAGTGAATGACACCGCCTCCATTTAAGATGGGGAGATAGTTCAAAGAATCAAGAATTGTCTAACGAGGAAAATCAATCTCGACTAATCGGGAGTGAGAATTATTGTGGGCATGTGGGTATATGCCATATGGAATTTTGTACTTGTATTTGATTATATTCCAACTTTTACATGTGTGAGAATGCCTTTGAAGTTTCAGCTTGCTAGTCATCGTCAGACAATAAGGCTGTAAATGTTTACTAAGCATATACACTACTAAAGAATATTGAGTACACCTTCAGTTTAATGTTTAATTATTTTCATATATAACCTGCTATGAAAAGAAACATTAATATTATACATATAAGATATTACATAATATGATTTATATAACGCAATTTATTGCATAATATATCATATAGCATAACGTATTATATAATGCATTGTATTATATGATGTATCATATACATGATATGTAATACATTATATAATATGCGTGTGTGAGTGTGTATGTGTATGACTGTGTGTGTATGCGTGTATATGTTACCATTTTACTTGTTTTACCATTGGACTACGTTCCTGATGGGGTTCCACCTTCAATGCCTCAGTCAAAAAAATCAATCTCAGTACTAATTTTAACGTCTGGCCGACAATTCTTCTTAAGCAATGGTAGGGAAACAAACAGAATCACAAAGTTATACATACATTTATATACATATATTTGACGGGAGTCCACACAGTTACCGTCAAAGAAAATTCACTCACAAGGCTGGTGCTGTAATAGAAGGCAATTGCCTGCTATGCCATGTAGTGGGACTGAACCCAAAACCACGAAATTTTTTAAGACACCTACATACAGACACACTCACGCACACACTTACACAAGCACATTCATAAACTTTCACGCTGATCATAGCCGTCATTCATATTTCTCGCTCTGTATCCAACGGATCATCGACTGTGTGACAGTAGGAAGAAGTTAGTGATTGATCATCATTTCGAAATAATTTATGTTCTTATGATTAATCGCGAGTTCAATAACCTAGGCCTCATGGTGTCTCTCTCTTTCTCTCTCTGAATAGATACATGCATACTTACATAGAGATACATGCATATATATATATATATATGCATGTATCTCTACACATATACATACAGTCACATATGTAAATATTGCGTTAAAACTTCTTATAGTTAAAAGTCAAAGGCTTTTTCTGTCCGACTAGGTTTTTAACCTGCTAAAATACGAATTATTTATATGGTGTTAAGTATAGCTTTACCCTCTTCGAGTTCTATAGTTAAAATAGAATTTTTCCCGTCCTCTCGAAGTTTCTAAATTCTTTCGGCATATACTATATATATATATATATGTATATATATATATATGTGTATGTGTATATATATATATATATATATATATATATATATATATATATATATATACACACACTCTTTACTCTTTTATTTGTTTCAGTCATTTGGCTGTGGCCATGCTGGAGCACCACCTTTATATATATTTATATATATATATATATATATATATATATATATATATATATATATATATAGTTTTCATGAACTAAGTTATTCTGTCCAACGCACTCTGTTATATTAACATCTACATCGACAACACATTTTCTTCCCGCCTCAGACATACAATCACATATTGCTGCGGAAGTTATTACTGAATATAAGGACCCGGGTAGTTGACTGATGATTTTATTGATCACTCTCATCCCATCCCTCAAGCAAATTGTAAAAGGGACGTGACTAAACACCAGAAGGTATCTTCAGTCGTTCTTTTTCTGCCAGCTTAGTCATCGTCTACTACTACTACTACTACTACTACTACTAAAAATAATAATAATAATAATACTGCTGCTGTTGCTTCTACTACTGCTTATACTACTACTACTACTACTACTACTACTACTACTACTACTACTACTACTACTACTACTACTACAGTATGATATTTATAAATATATCAAACGTTAGAAAAATATGATAAATAAAATGATTGTATCCGATTTCGGTGTAGTTTGTATAATTTGGACAGTGGCCAACAGAAATGGCATGAAAACGTTTAGTCCATCGCTTTAACGCTTAAAAGACATAAATTAAGAGGCAGAGACAGGAGGGACAGAGAGAAACACAGAGAAGGACAGTGAACGTGAAAGATAAAGACAGAGGATATGAGCATGTAAAAGAGAGAGAGAGAGAGAGAGAGAGAGAGAGAGAGAGAGAGAGAGAGAGAGAGAGAGAGAGAGAGAGAGATTCAGCCACTGCGCTCTGCTGCATGCGACTGGCTTCTATTTCTTGTGTTTCTATGCGCTGACAAAACATTGATGGAACTGAACTAAATTCAGCATGTACACTGTGATATATAGACTTGTGTATAAACATCGCTTATCTACGCATATAGGCGTACCTACATATATGCTTGTGTCTGTGGATGTACAGTGATACACGTTTTATATACGAGTGCCATCTATAATTCATAGTTATCTGTTTGCGTTTATGTCAGTGTGTATGTGTGTATATATGAATGTATTCATGCTCACATACTCTTATCAGTTAAAGATATTTGCAATGTTCTGTTGATGTTGTGAAGATTTTTTTTTCTAACTCACACAGCCTAATTAGTGTTAAAGAAAGGTCTTGATGGGAATGTACGGATGTTATTGACAGTGATGTGACACAAACGAGAGAAAAAAAAATAACAAAAACAAAGCGAAAACCTTTGATGACGTGAAATAATCATGCATACATACACATTCTCATACAGACACACAAACGCATGCGCACAGAAGCAGAAACATACATAAACATGTATACACACATATATACATACATATGTATACACACACATATTTACACACACACAAACGTAAACATACATAAATATTTATACATACATATATGGATTTATATACGCATGCTCAGATATATATCAACTAATTTGGATACAAAATATTGCAGGACCCATCACTCTACACATTGTATATATTATATGTCTGTCTGCATGTGTGCATACATAAACACATCAGAATTAACTCGTCTTGACATGAAAAATTTCTATTTTAAAGGAATGCGGATATATGTGAAGTGAAATATTGTTTGTGTCATCCTATGGTACATCAACGCAACTCGATGACAAGAGAAATGGCTTCGATCAGGAACCGAAACATTGTAGCTGCCTCGATAAACGTGACAGACGGCATAAGAATTATCATTTATATTTTAGTCTTTGAGATAATTATTTGCAAATTTTGACTATATTTTACATACCATTATTGTTGTTGGCACTCCGTCGCTTACGGCGTCGAGGGTTCCAGTTGTTCCAATCAGCAGAACAGCCTGCTCGTGAAATTAACGTGCAAGTGACTAAGCACTCCACAGACACGTGTACCTTTAACGTAGTTCTCGGGGATATTCAGCGTGACACACTGTGACAAGGCTGACCCTTTGAATTACAGGCACAACAGAAACAGGAAGTAAGTGAAAGCTGTGGTGAAAGAGTACAGCAGGGTTCGCCACCATCCCCTGCCGGAGCCTCGTGGGGCTTTTTAGGTGTTTTCGCTCAGTAAACACTCACAACGCCCGGTCTGGGAATCGAAACCGCGATCCTATGATCACGAGTCCGCTGCCCTGACCACTGGGCCATTGTGCCTCCACTACACACCATTGTATTTGTACTGGAATAAGCCTGCGAGATTGCATAACAGTTAGCATAGAAAAAAATAGAAGAATTTCGTTCGTCTTTACATTTTGAGCTCGAGGTTTCGATTTTGCTTTCCATTCTTTGGGTGTCCGTAAAATAAGTTCCAGTCAAGTATTGAGTTCGATATAACCGACTTTCCACTTCTCTCAAAAAGTGTTGGCCCTGTGCCAAAATTGGATACCACTTAAGGCGGCGAGCTGGCAGAACCGTTAGTACGCCAGACAAAACGCTTAGCTGTATTTTGTAAGTCCTTATGTTTTGAACACGAGGTTGAATTCGACTTTCATCTTTCAGAGTGGATAGAAGAAGTAACAGTTAAGTATTGAGTTTGATGTAATCGACCTCCCACTCCCTCAAAAACTGCTGGATCTGTATCAGAATTGAAGTCTATTATTTTTGTAACTATAATGAAAATCAGAGTGATTGATTTAATCAGTTAGCCAGTTAAGCACTACTACTTCACCATCTTGCTTGTATTTAGGGACTTTTGTTTTGTCGTCTAATTCAAGCCAAATCTCCGGTCTGAATATAAATTTCTCCTTTCCCTCTACATGCTTCAGATGCCCTGAAAAACAGCTATAGATACTACTTTTTGCCATCTAAGATATTAAAAAATCTTCCATATATAGGTACAAACGCGGCTGTGTGGTAAGAAGCTTGCTTCCACGCATGCGTTGGTCTGTGTGTTTCTTTGCACTGCTGGGAGTCAGGACGTTGTACATCAACGTCGTGAATTATTGAACAAGTCAAGCACAGCTACAAGGTTGGGGATTCAGTGGAGGTTTATTGCTTGTGTTTATTTATTTTGTCGAACAAGAAATCTCCCCTGACTTCCGGGCATTTGTCTGCCAATAGTTGTGTTTTGAGTCTCACTTAACGGTGAGAAGTGTGTTTTTGGGGCGTATCCTTACTCAAATAATTGCGAGCAGTGTGCTTATTGTTTTACCTATTTTTTGGTGAAATTGTTGTGTGACTGCTTTGTGCCCTGAATTACCAAGTGGATTACCGAGTCGGCCAGGAGTACTAAGACGGCCTGAAGATTGTTTGCTGCGTTTTTGAACTGTTTTTCTTTTCTTCTTCCTTCCTTCATTTTTTTAACTCTTTGAACTTTTGTTTTTCTGTGGACTTTTTTTTCCCAAAAAACATCGCAAAAAAGATGAACAACACTGCGTTGGAGTGGGAGATTATCCCACCCAAACAGTGGAGGAAAGACTTTGAAGAGAGGATGGTGGTGTTGAGGACTTACTCAAAGTCGCTCCACACCATTCCCCTCTTTAAAAAGATACAAATTGAAAAAGAGTTGGCAGAGTATCTGTCATCTATAAAATTTATTGCCGGTGGGTGGGAGGTCAAGTATGCAACGGTGTGGTTGCTATTTGACACCCCTGAGGAGGCTCGCAAATTTGCTAGCCAGCCCTTAGGGGGCAAAGAGATTTTGTTTCTTCCCACAATAAGTGGGAAGAAGTTGACAAGAGCTTGGGTTTGCGAGTTGCCACCTGGGATAGAACTCGAGAGGATAGAAGACACTATCCGCCGGGGTCTAGCTGGCAGTGGATCCAAACTGCTTAATGTTAGAATATTGCCGGCGGCTGATTGGGTTGGGTCAAAAGCTGTTTTGATCCTGTGGACCCAATCAGCTAAGAATCTGGCCTTTCCAGATTTTTTGAAAATGGCCGGTTGCAGGTTTCCAGTGATACTTGAAGGACGCCATTCCCAAGTGTCACCTGTGCCTAGAACCAGGCCACATTAAAAAGAACTGTCCCCAGGATCAGAGTAGGGTCCTGGAACAGTTGGTAGAGGAAGGACCACCGAAGGACCCCAAAGCTACGGGAGGGAGGGAGTATCCTCCCGTTAAAGCAGAAGAACTATACCCTCCTATATCAGAGACGAGAAAAAAGAAGAAAAAGAATGGGACAATGCCGGCGGTTAGCAGTACACTGCCGGCATGTCTTGAAACTTTGGCGGTGGGAATTGTGCCATCGACGGAGGAAACTGTGGCCCCTCCCAGTATAATAAATGAGGAATTCGTGATCTTCTCTCTTAAGGGATGGGCCGTAGAGAACTTTGTGAGGAATCTGGAAGGTCGGAAAAAGGAGGTCCTGTCCTACATTAAAAGCCGCAGGTGGCTGAAGAGGTCATGGCGGAAAAGGATTTCCTCATAGTGATAGACTCCTTTACCAAGGACGAATACAATTTTTACTTATGGGGCCCTGAGTTGTGACTGCAGCCGGGGAAGTAGAGTAAGAGGTCTTAGTGCCTGAGTTTGAAAGAACGATTGAATATACTTGCTGAACTTTTGTGAGATTTGATTGGTAAGAGGCTCAGCGCCTCAGTTTGTAACTGTTATCAGAGGTTAATATCTCATTAGTGTTTTTTAAAAAAACGAACAATGTTTTCGGGAAGTAACAATCAGCAGGCGTTGTCTGCTTCCCCCACCAACCATCTTTTTTGTCATTTCATCATCATTGTGTCTGTGTTCAGCCTGCAAGCTTCCACCTGTATTATGTCTTTATGGCAAATGTAATGAAATAAAGATGTTTGCTTTCCAACCCCATGGTCCCGATCCCAGTCCTACAGTGGGGCATCTTTGCTAAGTAACGTCTACTATATTCTCAGGCGGACCAAAAGCTTGTGAATGAATTTAGTACACGGAAGCTGAAAGAAGCCCTTTGTATATATATATATATATATATATATATATATATATATATATATATATATATATATATATATATATATATATATATATATATATATATATATATATATATGTGTGTGTGTGTGTGTGTTGTGTTGTGTTGTGACTGTATCCATACCTCTTAACAAGGCTTGTCAGTCTGTTAGTTTACGTCTCTGTAACCTAGCGGTTCGGCAAAAGCATTGATGGAATAAGTATCCCATTGAAGTCGAACTGTTCGACTAAACCCTTCGCAGTGGTGCCTTAAGATGGCTGCAGTCCAAAGACCCAAACAACAAAAATATAAAAGATATTTTAGCAGGAACTTCGTACATTGCCTTTTTGATGGTGCTACTCTGTAATTTGAAAAATGGGCATTGATTTTCATATCATGTAAGTTATACAGTTATGAGTTTTCACCCAAAACACTTAGCTCTCATTCATTTAGCCCATCAAAATTAAAATATTTGCTGCAAATAAGTGGCGTGCGAAAGATTCGAAATATGATGATGGCGAAATCTAATTTATGCATGTGGGTTGGTATGGTTAAGAAAATGACTTGAATTTCTAGTGGGGCTAGTACCATCTAGAAGCTATAAGGGATGATCAGTTATTAATAAATAACCATGATCAAGAAAGTTAAAACAATGTCATCGATCAGTCGAGAACTAATGAATTGTCAAATGTGGACTATCAAAAGGAGAGGAAATGTTAAAATCTAACAAATTCATTTTCTCTCATTCTCTCATATTCTTTGTCTCGTCATTCACTAATAAATACTGAGACGAATACAATTCAAGCCAACAAAAGAAGCTCTACATGGTGTTTAGACCACTTAAAAACAGCAGTCAAGTCTCTCTAAAAATTGCGTGTTAAATGATTGTAGGTTAATTGTATGCAGTGAGAAATGGTCACGACTAAAAAACATTTTATCTTTAAGCTGAACGCAGATGACCTGAGATTAAAGAAAAGCATTCAAGTGCTTAAGTATATATATATGTGTGTGTGTGTGTGTGTGTGTGTGTGTGTGTGTGTGTGTGTGTGTGTGTGTGTGTGTGTAATTTAACTTGTTATAATCTGAAAAAAAAAACGGTTGCCTATACAAACAAATGATTATACGCTATTCATGAGTCGTATTTCTAACCATGAACAAAGCGCTACATCTGCCTTGGGATACGATCCAGTGACGTTTTGGTTGGTAATCTGATACGATATCGACTTTCGAATAGCTTCGATGCAGTTACAATATATAGGATTCTTCTGATTCTTACACAATTTTCTGACTGTAATTAATCATCGATAGTTTTTTTTCCCTCCCGCATGTAAAACTTTGAACTTGACGGCTGCAACTTCAGTGAAATGCAGACATTATTATCAAAAGAAAGAAACAGTTCTCGGAAAAATGTCAAAAACATTCTAAAAGAATATTAGAAACTTTGAATAATCTTTGTTGTTGGTTTTGCATCATGGAGTTTCTTTTATTCTTTCTTTCTTTCTGTTTTTCTTTTTGACGAATTGATTACCTGAAACCATTTACGTTTGAGACAAAATGACGTGAAAATTGGGTTTGAGTATCGCAATTGGCTGTACAGAGAAAACATAACCTTAGGCTCTTATTTTTTTTATAAATCCTACAAAAAGAATATCATTGTTGGAATGCATTAAAAAAGGCACATACACACGCAAAAAACACACATATGGTAATTGGAAATGTAAGATAAGCTAACACGTGGTCTGCTGGTTAGAGTGTTTGTTTCGAGATTATGAGATTCTGTGTTCAATTCCTGGAATATGTATTGGGCGTTTAAGTATTTCATTTCGCGTTGTTACAGTCTGGTTACGTAAACAACCATACTAACAGATGGCTGTGTGCAGTCTCAGACTATCACATACTCAATGTCCCACTAGATCAAAGGTGACAAGATAAGAGGGTGTTTATGTCTGCTCACGACAACACAAGTAAATAAAATAATTGGTGAAAGCACTGTACATGCAATCAGATCATGCTGGTCTATCATTCTTTAAAACAATAAATATCTGATAAATAAAAATATATTCTATACGGGTCGCTTAAAGTAAGCAAAGTAATTACCCATAGGAGTTCATTGCTGTTTAAAATATATGACAGCAAAGGTCAGGGGAGTGTAAATAAATAGATACGATGCAGCTTTACTAACGACAATTTGTAATGTAAGGTAAGTATTTTGTGAACAAACAACTTGATTTCGAAGAGAAAAATGCTAAAACTAGCACAGCTAAAATGTTTCTCGCTTTGGTCTTCAACCACTGTCTAAAGAACAATACAATAAATACTATGAAATCCTCAACCGGAAATGTAATAAGCTGAGTTATTCTGGATGTAGAAACGTTATTATTTTCATGAACGCTAAACGTCTTCCTGGAAAAATTTGTTGCATCTTATCACGGCATGGTCAAACCAGTAAAATTGCTCTCTTCGTGATAGTTACAGGGTGAAATCATTCGTAGAGTACACCAATGTGTATTTAAGCAAAAAGCAGACCAATATCTTACGTTGAAATGGTTGAAAATAATTTTAAAACTGTCATTTTTCAGTGCGTGCTCTCCTTTGATAAACCTGAATAGAAATTAGCGTCTGTTTTGTTGGAATATATTCAGCTTCTAAGAAAGAAGTGTCAGATTACATTCACTATAATATGGTGACCAATGTTTTGCGATCTCTCTTACCACCATGGAGATTCACGGTCGAAACTCTGCTCTTAACTGTATCTAAGTGAAAAGTTGCCTATTTTGTTTCATGATTTTATCAAGATTAGAAATCTTATTTTCAGGTAAATAAATTCCTAATTATGCACTTGGCCGATATTAGTCCCCACATATCAGTAACTCGAAAAAAAAAAAAAAGCGGTAAGCAGCAAAATGAGATAAGTTCACAACTGAAATTATTAGTCCAGATTTCCGCTTGGGATTTTTGTCGTTTTCACATTTATCACCATTTTTATCAAAAACGACTATATTCAAATCGAAAGTTTTTGTTAAAAACTTTTCAAATTTTCTTTTTATTCCATTTTATTTGTTTTGGAATACTAACTTTTCTATATTCATCAGCCCAACATTTGAGACTTACGATCTTATTGTTACAATCATCTATCGACATTTTTCAGCAATTAACTGTTTTTCGTGCGTATTGCGGTATGTTGCAAAAGTACTTGGGATTGATTTTATGACTGAGAGAACCATAAAGTTATATAACAGTAAATCCTGTTAGATATCCTCGCATTATATACTTTTTACGTGTGATATATCTATGAGTGTAATTAATGTTCGAGTGCTGAATCTAAAGTAATAGAAAAATAGACATAACATATTTTATTAACTGAGTTATACCGTTCAAAATAATTTCCACCACTGAATCCAATACAAATTCTGCTTGAAGACATTAATGTGTGCACTTTTTCACTCACTTTTTCATAGCCATTTTCGCTCCATCTATGTCACCAAACCATAGTTGCCGAAAGATATTTCTATTGATCTAGTCAAAAGACATGAGATCCGGACTGAATAGTAGATGGCGTACCACTGACCAGCATAATTGGCCGATTGCTTGATTTGCTATCGAAGTTGTATTTTCTTGCGTATTGTCATAGTGAAAGCGGATTGTTTTCAATTTTTTTCCTCGATCTCTCCTTCACAAATTCTTTAAGATCTTTTAAGTATCTCACTGTATCACTAGTTGTTCACGGTATAGCCATGTTCCGGAAAACTAAGTGAATGATGCCCTTGTCGTCCGCCAAAATATTCACCTTGACTATTTGCACAGACAGATTCCTGGCTCTTCAACATTTCAGGCTTGGAGAAAATGTCTGATGTCATTCCATGGACTGATCCTTCATTTCTGTGTCATTAAAATTCGGCTTCTTTCCATGTTCCATCTCTAGATCGAAAAATATTGACTTCGAAATTTCCAGTGAATTAGAGCAGACTTCTGTAGCGAGTCCATACCAGGAAATGGTTATGCCCCTTAGCAGAGACAAGTGAGTTAGCTTTTCTTGTCTACCAGATGGCGTTAATGTGTGACAAGCTATAAATTGAGAGGTTGACAAACAACTTCAGCCAACCAGCCAATCTCACATTCAGTCAAATATTCTCTGCTTCTGTAAAGCGCTAATATGCGGAGTTTGTAAGCCTATATATTGTGGAACGGATTTACAATACAGTATACGAAAAAACAACAACAAAAAAAAGAAACGCAACCAACTACAGTAAGTAAATTATGGACACTTTCTATTACTAATGTTCTACAATAAGAACTTTTCTTGTTCACAAAACGTTTTATTAGCTCCCGATCAAATAAATGCTGGCTTTCTGTTAAAATTGATTCCTTCTGATTTTACATTACATTCGCGACATCTGTTGACAATGTTACACTTCCTTCAATTGCCGAGCCACTTCTTTTCAACACATTTTTCAATAGCCAAAGTCTACAGATTGTGACTCACCTATTCGCGCGAATGAATTCGCCCACTCGCTAGTGATTGGTAAAAGTGGTCATAGCCGATGGATTCCAACTGCTTGATTGGTTTCAATGCTGGTTTTCCTTTAAATTTCTTTCTTTCTTTCTATCTATCTACCTATCTATACATACATATATACATAGACCCGGTGCTGAAAAGTTCCTGGCTTTGGGTTAAAGAAAACACAGGAGAATTAGTTTACTGATTTTGTTTAACATATTCCTCTCTCAGTTTCACACAGTTATGCAGCGTTTTCAGTTTTCCTATGCCACGTAAAAGAACACGAAAGTTGGGCCTTCTGCCAGGACTATCACGATGCCCTTAAAGCCAGGAACTTTTCAGCACTCCATCGTGTGTGTGTGTGTATATATATATATATATATATATATGTATACCTATGTTACACACACCCCAGAGGTTCTCAAACATCTTGGGCCACCGCCCCACTTATGGCCACATGATACCCTAAGCGCCCCACCCCTATTTTTATGCATAAAGAAATATCTTATATTTTACTAATTTATATATACTATGAATCATTTGATATAATATTATATAATTTGTATACAATACTACCATAATATTATAAATTCATGGCGTCCGTCAATCCATTGCTTTGCTCCCAACGCCTCCTTTTTCTCTACCATCCCGCACCACCTCCTTAGACACCAGCGCCCACCTGGACCCTGTCAACACCCACCGGGGGCGGTAGCGCCCACCTTGAGAACCTATGGTCTAAACAATACGTCTTGCGTCTACTTGTTTCTCCATCTTGGTTAGATGACCCGCATTCCTGATAGGACTGGAAGAAGTAACAGCTACAAAAGTGATTACTAATAAAACCTCCACATTGAGTGGATGGCGTAGGAATTAAGGCTGATTCAGAAAGAAACGTAACTGATTTAAGAGAGGAGGATAATAACTGAGGTTCTACCAAATATATTAAATGAAAATAATAGCCAACAACTTTGGAAATAGGGGACCAGAGGTTGCTTTCAACCTCAGTACTTGACTGGTACTTTAATTTATCGGTCGCAGATGAATGAAATTACGCAACTGTGGAGGTGTCATCAAACCGATAGTAAAAGTGCGTTGAAAGAGTTCATCAGCACCAGACTTCCAGACTATTTTTGTTACAGGAATAAACAAACTTGTAACTCGTTGGCAAAAATGTGTTGATTGTACTGGTACTCACTTTGATAAATAAAATTTCCGCATTGTTGAAATATATTGTGATCAATTTAATGTTTCAAAACGTTGCTTACTTTTTACTCAGCCGTAACTACATGATGATGGAGGTACAATTATCAGTACGTTCCTGTCAGGTCTATGTATCAGAAAGTCAAAATACACGAATATCCATTCTGATTAGACTAAAAACCTGTATGGAATTGACATCTCCAAATACAACAATTTCGTTGACAACTCATTGACGAGTACATATAAAAATTGGTGGCATACTTTAAACAACATTAACATCTATGGATAGTGAATATCTTCCGACAGAACAGCAACACACGAACAAAACCATTCAATTATAAGCAATAAGCTTCGGCGTTTGGTACGAATTACTAGCTTCAGTTTGTGAGCCAGCGAAGCACTGTATTTTGCACTGTCGGTCGTACAACACTTTCTAGGTAATCTTCCAATATAGGCGTTTTTAAGTCCCAAAAAAGGGTTAGCATTACCTTTCCCGTGGAGATCATTTGAGCCGGAAATAATGGTGGAAGATATTGGAACTCAAAGGTAGTGCATTGATTGGATATATCGGTTTATGTTTAAATCCTATATCTTATTTTACCCTAAAAATAGGGAACGAACATTTTCGGCAACCCAATACACACATGCATACAAACACAGACACGCACGCACACACACACACACACACACACACACACACACACACACACACACACACACACACACATTGAGTTGAGGAAAGACAAACCTATCTTCTGCAATGTGGACGAAACCTCAAATAGCTGGATTGTTTCATTCTTCTTTTCTCGATTTTACTTCCGGTTTCCTCCACTTATTCCATCCTGCACCCTTTTCCGACGACGGAATCGTATAATAAACACTTTGCATCAAACTAATGATTTTAGTTGTGAACTTATTTCAACTGTTTAAAAAATTTTTTTTTTTAAGAGAACAGATACGCTACATCTGCATATCTCTAACTACGTTGATTTGCTTGATCTTTTCGTTAATAATCTTTTATATGTTATCAGAAATGGGCTTTCATCTGTATAGGTATTAATAATTTAATTAAGTCATTTCACTTGTGATTATTAAATGTAATTGTCATATACCAAGATCGAAGCCATCAACTCTTCTAAAAGTATTCTTTTGCCAATTATTTCGTTAAAACCAGAGATGAAATATTTACCCCTTACTCTTCTGTTCAATACTTACGAATAAGGTAAATAGCTAACATAATGCCATTAGCAGTTATTGATTCCACTTCACCATCTACTTTACCAGCTTCACTGTTTTTACGAATGTTCAATAACACACTGATTAGGCGTACACAGCTACTGTCATTTAGCCAAAGTTGATACTAAAATAAAAGGAAGTAGGTATTTTCCAGTTAGTAGCAAAAGAATCACATAACCGATTTACTCTACACATTTTCATAATCCATTGTACTTACACTGACATCTTGTGGAACTTTCTCCTGGTTCGATGGGATTCCTACGAGTATCAAAAGAAGTTCTGCTTGAACATGACGCACATAAACTCATCAGTATTAAAGACTCACTCTTCGATGTTATATATTCTGATTAAATTGTATAAAAAAACAACCCTATTATGACTGTACGCTTTATAGTTCTCCTCCTTTTAATACGTTAGTCTGTTTCAGCAATCACAATTAAGGCAAAGTTGGAGTACCATCATTTAATAAGGAATCTTCTTTGTAGTCACACAAACTGCCGATAATATCAGACAATAGACAAAGGCCAAATTGAATAATGTAAGCCTCGATACAAAATAAGATAGGAAGGTTATGGATGGGACATGTTTTGATGATAAGTTTACTCGATCAAAGTTCACTGTAGACTAAAGAACATTATCGGCTATTCTAATATTTTTTTCTAATTCGACACAAAGCTAGCAGTCTTGAGTGGAGTGGGGATGCAAGTCAATTATATCGACCCCAGTACTTGACTAGTTCTTATTTCATAGATTCCGAAAGGATGAAAAAGCGAGTCGGCCTTAGCGAAATTTAAACTTACGACGTAAAACCGGAATATATCCCGCGAAATATTTTGTCTAGCGTGCTAACGATTCTGACAACTTTCTGCTTTATTTATTCTGATAATAATACCAACAACAAAAGGAAGAAAACAACAATACGAACAGTAAAACTATCGTGTTCTCATAGAGAAGATTTATCAGTTCTTGAATGGTGTTTGAAGCGAATGTAATTCTACCATCTGCACCATACGGCACTATTATGTAGACACTCCTATACCTAACAAAAGTTTCCATGGAATTCATAAATGATATCTTCTATGAAGAAATTGGCAGCAACATTTTTTCCCTGAAGCAAGCTTTTCGATTTAAGATGAAGCCCTGTTCTACCTATTACTATATGATTTGACATTTTATCTCAATTAATAATTCCATGCATTCTATCTTGATAAATTTATTAGTTTCCATTAAAAGACTGACATCTTTCTCTCTTCCCATCAACAAGTTCCCATCATTTAAAGATTTAGTAATTCCTATTATACTTTTACTATAGATTTTACTAATACTAAAATGTTTCACACTTTCATTTACTTTTCTTAACTTCATATATATTTTCTCCCGCACAGGTTGGTACTGTGCTTCTTTCGTGCTAGAGACTAGAATAGCTTTAACTAATTTATAAAGTAGCATTTAATAATTCCTATAATCCATTATTCTCAAACACCAATTTTCTATAACTTGTTTCATTAATAATATCTTGCTTACATTTAATTTTCGACCTTCAAATATTTTATAGTTCTTAGATATTCATAAATCTTTCAAGATTTCCAATATCTGTACTGCTTGCTTTTCTTTTATTACTACAACCATTTTTTTCTTTTACTATCCTGCCAATTAGTTTCCTAAAAGACTTTATTATATTTCCAATTTTTTTTCTATCTTTTCTAAGAAATAATCTGTGCTGATAGTTCTTTTTCCTTGTAAATTTATTATCCTCGCCTACTGCATTTATCAATCTTTGTTGGCAGCATAAAAGAAGCAGTAAACTGTTTGGCATTTTAAGATTCTATTGGTATGTTATAGATGGACTTTACTTATTCAAGATCGTAGGTGATGTATTCTGAAGCATTATTATAAAACCAAAATAAGTTGAATAGTTTCCTTCAGTTGTCCGCATATACTACATTTTGGGTGAACATATTTGATAATTTTATGCATATGGAGTTTGATGTAGCTATGTTTAATTGAGCTGCTTGATGTGTTACACAAATCAAAGCTTCCTCCTCGAGTTGTTTTTGCTTAGGCGTCTCCAGAATTCTTTACCATTGATTTCGTACATTCTTTTGTTCATTAAATTATTCGCAATGTTTGGAGTTAAATTCTTTGTTATTCGTTACATTTCCTTTTTTCACTCAACATCAATGATTGTAATTCTTTTATTCAATAAATATTCCTGATCAGTTATTTACACACAAGAACAAATTAATCGCTTCTGTTGTAAGGAATTCTTCTCAACCTATGAGAACTTTCATCCTCAATCACTGCTGCAAGTATAAATAACTTACTACTCTCATTAGCATTTTATTCATATTTTTAGTTATTCAGTACTCTATATAATATCACTATTCCAGCTCCATATCACAGAAAACGAATGTATTAAATACCAGTATTTTTTAAATTCTTTTTCTATAATTAGATTCTAAAACAAATTTAATTTTTCTAAAATATTATCTCCAAAACATGTCTTTCAAATTTCATGCATATCCTTGAAAATGTCTGTAAGTCTATAATTAAAACCCCACCACCTTTCAATACCTTGTTTTCTATCAAAGGTATAGTTTTTATTAACCATTTTCCTGCAAACTCGTTTTGATAAGTACGAAGAAACAAAAACCTCTTGAAAACAGATTACACCAAGACGTCAATCGCAAATAACTGGAAATATCTAATTAAGATCAACAATAAAGTCTTTACAAAACGTCTTATTATTATAACGCTAACCAATGATAGAATTATATTTGCAATATGTTAATCCTGCCGAAAATAAATGTGACAAGCTTTCAACATGGATTATACCTACTGTGATATTCAGGTTCAAAAAATTCATATTTGATTTATATTTTTGATACCGTTTTGGCTTAAACTGGAGATCAGCTGTTATTAGGCTATCTAGTCATATAAATTATGTTAAATCAACATTCTATCTGTAATAATTCCGTATTTTGAACTGCAACGATACATAAAAAATTAGATCATGCAGGATATTTTTCATTCCTGGAATTGATATGATGCGATTTAGGTCATTTGGCTGCTATTTCTTGCACATCAAGGTACTACTTAGAGACTTCATCTTTGAAGCATGTGATATTTTCTAAATAACATCAAAAATTTTCAAACATCAACAAATGTGGATTGAATAAAAACATTTAGAGAGAAGGTTTGTCTGACGACTTTTAGAGTATCTCACAGCGATATCTGTAGCTTTATCTTATCATCAATTTTACTACTCCAACATTCCTATTCATTCGGTAAACCAGACCAGAGAAATGTATTAATATCTTAAAAGAAAAATGAAAAACCCTGTAGGAATTTCGACAAGATTGATTTGTATTCATTACGTTTTGGTTGGTTATCTCATTTCATATATATTTGTAGTAAAACTCGTTCATTCAAATATATTCTACATGTTATTTGAATGCGTAGAAGATAGGAAAGAAATAGGCAATGGTGTAACAATGTTCACAATCTACCGCTCTGGACTAATACTATTTAGCTCTGAATGATGTAAGGCAAGTGATCTTCAGTGGGATTTAAACCCAAAGGTAAAGATCCTCAAGAAACACCTCAGACCATTTGTTGAGGTGTGTATATGTATGTGTGGGGGATCTGATGCTTTAACGATTCATGTAATACACCCTCTTGCCGTCGTCATTATAGTCTCTTGTTAAGGCAGTGAGCTTGTAGAATCGTTAGCGTGCCGGGCAAAATGCTTAGCGGCATTTAATCAGCCTTTACATTCTCGGTAGAAATTCCGCCAAAGCAGGCTTTGCTTGTCATCGTTTAGGGGTCAATAAAACATGTACCAACAAAGCACTGAGTTGATGTCGAATACTCACACCACCACCCTCGCCCAAATGTCATCGATGTCAGATCTGCGCCCACTACGCTCACGATCTTCAAGGCGCATGTCTCCACTAGGAAGTCGTTTAAACCAATTTCGATCTGACCACTAACTGGTCATTCCTCACCAATTCTGGTGGGCAGTACAAGTGGCTTAACGAAACACCACGTTCTTCTACAAGCCAAGCAGGACAGCATCCACCAGCCAGGATACGCCTATTTCTGGGGGTATATCTTCTGCCCTTACCCCGGAAGCACGTCTTCCAAAATATATAGCTAGAAGCACTACTGCCTCTGTTTTTGAAGGGGTTGCCAAGTTTAGCCTGGCGGTCGCTGCATCTCGGAACCGCACCTCCATTGTTGCAAACTTTCGGACCCCGTTGAGGCAAACAATCTCTCTCCACATTAGCTCCAACGCCCCTTCAATTTGGCAAGTGTTGCTATCTCAATCTTCCCGTTCACCACTGCAAATGCTCTGTAAATAACTATTTTCCCCCTCTCACGTTGCATTGCTTCTTGGGGGCGGAACGCCTTCACATTGCGTCCGTACTTTCTCAGTATCTCCTTATATCCTCCAATTTCTTGTAAATCATCATGTCTTTGGTGGCTTCTGGCCACCGTTGCGAAGTCCATCCCTCTGTCTGCACTGTCCAGGGCATTCATCAGTTCCTCCTCTGAAGAAGAGAACTCCGAGGAGCCCAAGTTCTCACAATTTATTATCATTTTTTTCAAACATTTTTTTCAAACTTAAATTAGGGGAACAGCACCAACAAAACTGCCGCAATGCGGCAAAAACAAGTGTTGAGAAACAACAATCAACAACAAACACAGCTAACAATCGTTACTAACCCCTGGAACAACGCACAAACATACACGAACAAGTCAAGATGATTGGAACAACGGAGACGAACCTATCAATGTTAATTTATGGATGCATTTCGACAAATCTATATCTGTATTATCAGACAACTGCAAAGAAATGTTAAAAAAATATTCGAAACTCTGCAAAAATCTGGTACAAATTCTTCATGGTTCAAAACGTTGCTTACTTTTGAATCAACCTGATAGAAAGTATAAAATTTTCTTCAATATTCTACTTTCCATATTTCAGCTTTCCTTCATTTCATTTTCAGTAACGTTATATATTTCTGCTGTGCATCAGCATTGTTTTGAGAACCTGATAGAATATCGGGAAACTGTACTACCATTGATGGTTGTGCACAGCTCGATCCTTAGATTTCTGACTTCTAATCCAAGTATGTTTCAAGTTGCCACTTCGCTGTGAAATCAATGAACATTAATTAATTCCCATTTATTTCATATGTTGGCCATGCGTCATATCGTCACGCACAGAGAGACATGTTTCTTTCGTATGAATATAGGTTGTAAAACTGGAAATAAGTAGGGTTTCTAACTATGTCTCCTTGTAATTCGGGAATAGAATAACTATATGAATGCCGTTGTGTGTGTTCGTGCATAATACAAACATATATACATATAAATTTATGTGTATATATATATACATACATATAAATTTATGTGCGTGTATTTACACACACACACACATATATATATATATATATATATATATATATATATATATATATATATAGTCGCTTCCCTTCAACAATCGAAATTATTCTTATATATGACATTTCCGACTTTAAGCTCAAGTAGTTTTCTTAAAATATCTACGTTCAGTAGATTAGCGGTGCGGTCGAGGGAGAGGGTTTTCGCAATGTTGTTAGGATATTAAGCTGAACAATGTTTACTTGAGCATTTATTTTATTGCCTTTGATTCGTTCAAAATTTATTATCAAAGACCACATTTCTGCTATCATCTTTTTATTCTTCTTGTTAACATTTATTGTGAATTTTCTCATTATTTGTTTTACTGCTTTTGCTTCAAAAACCAACTGATAATTTAATTTTCAGTTTGATCCTTCTTAATCTTTAGTCCTTTTATTAATCGCATTATACACCCGAATGTCTGTAACTATTTCGATTCCTTGGTGGTGACTTTCATCGTGATTCATATGTTTTATCTATTCTTTTTGTTAGTATCAATTTAACGGCAATTATTCATTCATTATTTCTAATTGTTTCATTAAAAAATCTCAATACTCCCTCTTTCTTACCGATACTAATATACACCTCTCTGTCTACATCGAAGCTACTTAACCATGTGTAACGCAACCGGCACCCTTAGGTTAACGTGAGTAGGTGCAACTCACATTTGAAAGCAGAAGGAGCTCTTGTCAAAGAGTATTTAATTAGTTTATAGTAATTAATTTTAATTTATCTAATAGGCCTGGAATAGGAAACAGGAAACTCTTCGGTGTATTCTTACTGAGACGACGTATCCACAACAGCTTTTCCAGATTATTCATCAGTATAAAGTAAAATATAATATTCTCCTCCTCCTAGATAGGATATGGAGTTACGTACCTCAGATTGAAGAGTTTGAATCAGTTGCAATGCATCTTCTTTTGTACTGGTTCTGTATAGTACGTTACTAATATATTTTGTACACGTCACGATACCGAAACTAAAGAACGGTTTTATTTTTCTAATATATTACGCCTTCTGTAAATCTAACCGTGCACATAAGACAATACACCCATCATGCTTCGCATTGAAGACTTGATCGAGGGCCCATCTCATCGTGAAATACATCGGTCGTGATGTTGTTATTAATCGTCTCTCCTATGTCTGTAGCTAAGTTTCTCTAAACTATTTTTCTTTTTCGCTATTTCTTTACTAAAACTTACCGATCCTACTCTAATTGCTCTTGTATGAGTGATCAACCATTTGTTGTCGACGAATAGACGAAAATCTCTGTTCACGCCCATGGAATTAATTCGTTAATCCAGCATCTGTAAGCTTTCCGCGTGGGGAAAGAGCATACAGCTTCCAGTAATTGATTTTGTCTCTGAAGTCTATCTAGATCGAATACACATATCACAAATTTACGATCTATGTAGCCTACCCCGTTAAATAGAGGGTAACCAACGCTCCCAGTTTTTACAGCTCTACATAATACACAATTTAGATACGATTCAAATAATCCGATGCGGTGTGATCATTTTTATATCAGCGCATCGATAAATCTTAGCAGTAGTTATTAAACAGTTGGAAACATCTCAGCAGGATACTGTTTTTGTTGCTGCTGTTTTTGAGTCATTACTGCTATGTATTCCGATGGAGATGTTTCTCATTATGCTGGGTTTACTTCGTGTAGCATGCTGTTGTTGTTTTGCTGTTCCAGCTATTACGGCAACATAAGTTCACAGTAGGGGTAGGAAAAGGAGAAAGTGGGCAATCCTTTTTAATGCACTGATCCAACAGCCACCTGTAAGCCCCATTTGTGACACGAAGTTTCCTTTTGTTTTAAAAATTACTGATTAAGTTCTAGAAAAAATTTAAAAATTGCGCCCCAAAGGACCTAAACAAAACAAAACTGAACAGTTCCTCCGGATCCTGGTCAGATTAGCAACACAACAATACAAAAAAATTTTACAGTAGGCTTTTTAAAATACAGTTAATGAATTAATGTAACAACAGTAATACGAACGATCCTCAACAGCCAGTGAAAATAACAATACTATCACAGTGTCACTAAATGCTTGTCCTTGGGTAGAAGCTCTTATTTTCTATTTGCTTACACCTAGAAAGTAATATTTGCTTACCCCTAGAAAGCTAATATGTCCTTCAAGATTTGCTTTTCTTATATTTATTCAAACCCCAAAGTATAATTCTCAGCACATGGCCATGAGGCTTCACCCATTGTTCCAGCTCATGATCAACGATGCACATATTATCAGCTGCTAAGGGAAATGCTCAAGTAGTTAAGACCAAACAGCTATCAAGCAAATCTGTGGTATTGAGCGGAATATTTGATATAACAGTATTTCTGCTTCAACAAATAAGTGCTGAATGTGTCTGAAATGTAATGGATCATAAGTCAGTTTCAAAATATTATTGTCCAGGTCACAAAAGCAACGTTTGAAGGGAATAGTAGTCACTTCCTTTGATTTCTAGATAAAAGCAAACAAGAAATAACACCTACTGACCAAAGGCAAAAAAAAAAGAAAAAAAAAATTAAAATTTCAGGGCTAGATAGGGCTGGAATATTGAAAAATAATTATTTAACAGCAAAGTATAAGGGAATTAGACAAGGAGCACGGCAACGAAAGGCTTCAAATCAATTCTTTTTCACATTGGTAAAGTGCTCAGATTTTTGTCAGGTAGATTATTTGAGCTCACAAGTATATTTTATAGTATTTTTGTTGCTGCCTATATATTACTATTTTCGATTAATATTAAGTTATTTATTATTATTATTATTATTATTATTATTATCATCTTCATCATCATCACCATCGTCGTCATCATCATAATCATCATCATCAGATTATCTCTTGATTGTTATAATAGTTAAGAATCGATATTTTTTATGATCTCACTTTGTTTCATTTCCATCCTCCACTCATACAATTGTTTATATTATCGAGGGACCTTTACAAAGAATATTTATAATTTAATGTTATAATTATTGGAAGTACAACAATTATCAGTATGATAATCATATTAATTACATCATTTCTTTCTTGTATTCTTTCCATATATGAGCTAGATGGCTATATGTCTAAGGTATATGTTTATGTATTTGCGAGGCATGAGTTCAAACTCGTTATAGAAGTTTTCGTTGTTAAAATTTCGCTTTCACTTCATCCAACTCTCGGAAATGTAACAGTATAAATGCAATATTTCTTATTACCTATATTTCTGCGGGGAAAATAAACAAACTTTAAATGGAAAGCGAATAGTGTAAAAAAAGATTAAAAATGGAAGAACACGAAACTGTATGCAATAAGATTAATATAAAGTAAAGTTGGTACATAATCAGCAAGTTAAGAAGTGAAAAATATTTTAGAGAAAAGTTGAAAGAAAGATGGAAGACGCGCTTTTCTGGGAAACTGACTTACGATTTGTTTTTTAACAGATGACTTCTTAATCAGTGGCGTAGAGTGGGTTTTGGAAGCCCTGTACTGTAGTCAAATTGGCCACGTTTTTCTTTCGATTGCAGAACACACACACACACATTTATGTACAGAGCCCACGTTGTGCAACCTGCAAGCACATCACATGCTACGAAACTGCTTTTGATGCGGCAGTAATTATTGTCTGCGTTGTGGAAGAGTTCTTTCCCAAATGCGGTAGGACTATCGCTTTGAGACAATTTTAATATAAGCGATCTTAGAGAAACACGAAGACAAGGTGGTAGGTGGTGGCTTTAAGAAATGGTCGGTCGACAACGTTACTGCTGGTTCTTGAGATGGTGATATATGGCAAGGGGTGGACCATCCGAGCTTAATATTAATTGCAAGTTCTGAAGTCAATTGAGATTGGTGGTGGAAGACAGTACTAAACGTCATTCTTCAATAAAGTGGGGACCATATAATGTATTTTTACAACTACCAATATAACCACAGAAAAGCCCGAAGAAAGTTTATTAGCAACAGCAGCGTCTTCAGAACAGCTCTAATATTTGCCTTAGATAGACACCCACAAACATTCGCCAATTAAACAAGTAAATGAGGCGAGTGGTACCTGTAGTACCATTACCAACAGCAACAACAACGATAGTAATAGTTGTTTGTAATCAAGGTACAAGGCCAGCAATTTTGAATCGGGGACATAAATGGATATCATTGATCAATCCCCCACTAACACTAATGGGAGTTATGTTTCTAGAAATGTTTCTAGACAAGCGAAAGAAAATTCCCAGACAATCTTGTATCAAGCCATCGCTAAGATTGCTGCACAAGCCTAGGATTCTTGTCAGAACGCGTGTCTTTGCATAAAGATATTTTAATATTATCTGTGTCGGAGAGTCATCCGACTTGAGCAAGTTGAACTTCATATGACATAACGCTCGTAGTCATTCAGAAAGATCTTAACATGAAGGGTCAAACATTACTAGTACCAGAAAATCAGACGTTAGTTAGTTTGGACTGCCGAGGCAGTGTTATATTCTGTAAAACAGCGCATGAGGCTACTACATCTAAATTAAGTGATCTGAGTTAATTCAGTCGAGAATCGCACGTCCAGATAACTCTTACAGCTTTGCAGAAGATGGTTCATATTCGAGTCTATTGGTTTTTTGCCTCCACAGAGTGAATCCCTGCAGCATTTTGTACGTTAGAATCTTTTAAAACTAGACATAGTCCTTTTAAACTAGAAAGGGGGGGGCTGCATGAGTCATGTCTCATAATCAGGCGACTCGTACTGCTAAAAACGTCTACGTAAGTTTTTGTTAGGCGTACCATTCAAAAAGTCTCACCGGCTGTTAATTATCATCTAGCGCACATGTCACATGCATCCTTTTCTCTGTGCCTTAAGGCCTGCTAATCTTTCAAGTTGTACACTTCGAAGGAAGTGAATGTCTCTAGCTCCGTCATATTGCTAGACAAGGTGTTCGAGGAATACAGACGTAGCAGAAGGGCCATAGCTCTCTCATATTTTTGTTACTTGGAGGTGTGCGCTAGTCGGAGATGTAAGAGAAATCCTTTTTAGCTCTATATTTTACTGTTGATGTTCTATTTATTGGTGTAATTGACATTGCTGTTGCTGCAGTATTTATTATTGTAGGTTTGTTGTTGGCGTATTTAGCAATGTAATTTTTGTTTTCTAGCTACTATTTGACAAACAGACAGAAAATACTGCAAAGGTTACCGTCACAGTAATTGAAGTAGGCTGATTTTTATTTTTGCTTTCTGCAATTGTCGTGTTTTTAATGCGTTCAATACGGAATTGGTCTGGAAATTTTAAAAATGTCTTCCAGTGTAATTAATACCTGAATTTCCAGCCGAAATCCTAGGTATTTCACATGAGAGAAAACAAGAAGTCCATTAACTCCGTATGTTTGTTTTTTGTACTATTGCTACCAAATATTAGAAATTTACGTTTAGTGGAACCTTATGGATCGTCTCTTTGGTAGCGCTACAACCCACAAAGCTACAAATGGGGGAAATAAATCCGGTTAGTGGAGTGCTTTATTATTGTTCCTCATTTCGTAAGATGTTTTGCTTTTTACAAGGTGATCTACTAAATGGCACTGCGCATACATTTCATGCACATTGTTGCTTTTACAGAAGAAAAACTTATTACTCACTTGTTATTTATTTATGTACTTGGAAATGACTATACCTCCCAGTCATTATTAGTAAATCTGCTCCATCCTTTGAGAGTATTATCACTCCAAACCTCTTTATATATCACTCAGCTCACATTACACAGTCATCCTTTTTATCTTTAGCTAGTGTTCCGTCCAAGTGATTCTTGGAAATGAGCAATATTTCTCGGTGGTGTTATTTTTGTCTTTCTAGTTTTAATGTTTTCATTATTCTTGTTTTTTTCCGTCAGTTTTTCGTGTTTTACATTTGTTGTTTTTATTTTCTGTTTTATTCTCATGATTCATAATTTTGGTGTCATAAGTTTCATTCGATTTTTCTCTGACATTTCAACCCTTTTGTTGGTCTTGTTTCTATTCATTATATTATTTTTTTTTGTTTTCCTTGTTGCTGCTGCTGTTTTTTGTGTTGTTTCTAGTGTTGTTGTTTGTAATACCGGTGCTTTTTTCCGCATCAATGCAACGTTACACAAAAGAATTACTGGTGTTCTTAGAGATAACGCCTACACATTTATTATTAAATTTCTTTGAAAAAAATCTTCGGTAAAAGTCACTTTTCCGCTCTGACAAGCAAGCCTTTCAAGGTAGCTTTATCGTTGCTATTACTATGACTGTCATTGCCGCCTTCCATGATTCCAGTGTTTCCGTAGTCAAACGCTGACATTTTTTAATAAACTATTTGTCTGCTGACAGCAGACAACCGGGAAAAGGCTGTCTCCTTAATTAAATTTTGAAAATTCTCTGGAACTGTTATAATTAAGAGGTCCACTGAATAGTTTTAGAACGCCCTTTTGTTCGAGAATATTTTAAACATTATTAACGACAAAAAAATCTTTCGGAAGGGAAATCTATGATACACGGTGTAAACTTAAAGTATCGGTGTATACGATTAGTGCAACACGACAACGATGATGATAATGATGATCATAATAATAATAATAATAATAATAAGAAGAAGAATAATAATCTGAGTAACTAAACAAGTTAGGAAACACAAGATTTAAAGCTTCTCTTCATTTGAGAAAAGACACTTAGTGAAAAGGAAAGGATTTGGGACAGTCATAGAAAAGTTGAAACAGCATATGTTTTATATCCTTGCGCTTGGATACATACTACACTGTAACAATGTTATAACACTACAAAAACCAAATCAGTAACAAACACATAGCAATCTTACATTTCTTCTCAACGACGTTTACGACTGCCTTCACAAATGCGACTACACACACCACACTGTACGTCGCACCGTCAGTACGCATGCGCCTTTATAAGGAACGCCACATCGCGCAAAAAGTTCGTCCAGAAATTTCATTGTTACTTTGGATGTTGGCTTCCTACATATTTCCGGCCATTTCGTGTTACTATCCACAATTATTACCCTCCATTCAACGGTACTGCGAAGTCTATGTGTAATCTGGACCAAGGTATATCAGTGTTGGGCCAAGGCTGAATTTATATAGGTAGTGCTTCTGCTGCATACCTTCCCCAATTATTTAACATCCTGATCCATATTCGGCCAGTAAACACAGCTCTTCATCAGTGCTTTCATTCTCGCGATTCCTGGATATCCCATGTTAAATTCTTTTAGCATACGATTTTGCAAAGAAGCAGTTATTACAACCCTCTGAGTGTAAGTGTACATAAGTACGTCATTACCTATCGAATACCATTTCGAAACTGTATTACGCTCGAAATCATGAGTTTTGTATTTGTTTCTAAATTCACTATGTTTTTCATTTCTATTATGAACACATCCTTCTCTGCTTTAATTTTTATTTCTTCTAAAGTGACACGTAGTTCGCGTACTACGTTGCAGAGTATATTCTTATTTCGATTTCAGCTTTTAATGTTGTTATTACTGTCTCGTCTACGGGTTCATTGTATTTAAGTATCAATTAAGGTCTCATAAATTAAATAGTTCCATCCACTCTGTGCCAAATAGGTTTGTCGTATTTTTTAATAGAAAAACGTTGGCCTTCAAAGATTTCCCACGAAATGTCTCCTCACTTATCATTTAGCCCCAAAATTGCAATTGTTTCCCTGAAATACCACGCACAATTTTCGAAGTTTTTTTCAATATAAGCTTTCCTATAGTTCTCCATGGATCATCGTTAATTATTTTGATATCCCTACCTGTGTGTAACTTTCTTATTTCCAGGTCTATACGTATGTATATTCAAATTATCTTCTTCAATTTTTCTACATCCTGTCGTAAATCTATAATCCTTGGGCATTCTTCAGCCACTGCCTGTAGAGTTAGTTTCAAATCTTGTTTTAGTTTTGTCCATATCCGAGCCCGTGTCTCTGCACCTTTGCTTGTAGTTAATCCTTGTATAAAGATTAAACATTTAAATATGTCCGTAGTTAATTCGTTTGGTTTAAATTTTTCACATTCTCTGTTTGCTATTCCGGCATATGTAACGGAATCTTCAATATGTTTTTCAAATTCAAGCACTCCCAGCGAATATTGAATAGGGAACTTCTTTCACAGAATATTTTAGATGACAGGTTAATTGTTTCCTCGTGTCAAATTTCGGATGGTTTACTCGGCAAGATGTAATTTCAATACTTTTCATGTTCTGCGGGCGATAATTTCCTTAAAACAAGTCGTACCTTCTTTTCGTCCGTCCAGTTTCTACGTTCTTCTTTGAAGATTCCTTCATACCTTCTGAAGTATGCAGAAAACGTAATACCTTCTTGAGATTATAAGTAAATTCTTCCACTGAAACTTGTCTGCTGAAAACGAACATGAAGATTTTTGGACTGCAACAATAATTCCAACAACTGTTGATTTTACTGTTGTTGAAGTTGTAGTTGCTGTTCTACCTGTTGTTGTTGTTTCTTTTGTACTTGTTGCTGTTGTTGTTGTTTCTTTTGTACTTGTTGCTGTTGTAGTTTCCGTTGCAACTGTTGCTGCTGTTGTTTTGTAGTTGTCGTTGATTTTGTAGTTGTCGTTGCAACTGTATCACGGAAGTTAATACGTCTTCCATGTTAAGAGCGTCCACAGTGAGCTTCGAATGCCTCGTTGCCATTATTATATCCTTGCGTTTAGATATAGACTACACTATAACAGTGTTATAACACTACAAATACTAAATCAGTAACAAACACGTAACTGACTTATATCTCTTCTCAACGACTTCCACGACTGCCTTCACAAATGCAACTACACACCCTACACTGTACGTCGCCCTGTCAGTACGCATGCAACTTTATAAAGTTTAGGACATTTCACTTGCTTTCCCGCAGTGGTATCAGGATTTCACCACAGTAGTATCATAGCAGTAGCAAGTAGTCTTCCCAGGTATCAGAAAAGAATTGATCAATATTAATTAACAGAATAGATTATATGAAAATAACGCTAAGAGATTTTAAACCATATAAATAGTGGAGAAGAAAGTCCTGGAAATCAGATACCTAATGCAGAAGAAGCTAAACATTTCTGGGGTAATATTTGGAATGAGCCGGTCAATCATAATGGAGATGCCGAATGTGTATACAAAGTGAGGGAATAAGCAGGGAATGAGAAGCACCCAGGTCTAAGACTAGCTAGTGCATTAATGAGTAAAGTGTTAGGAAAAATGCCGAATTGGAAGGGCCCTGAACCAGATTTAGTTTTACTTAAAATATTGCAGCCAAGGATAAAATTTCAAATAAAATATTTAGATTTAGAAAATATTATTACTTCTATTTGCTATTACTTGTTACTTCTATTAAAAATTAAAAATAACTCAATTAAAATGTTTTGACTTTTTAAAAAATTCACTTTTTTAATTATTAATTAATAGAAATTTGATTAGAAATAGTCAGAAGTTTGAAAATAAGTTATAAAAATGATAGTAGTACATAGTACAATAAATAAAATAATATGAAAATTAGTTTATTACAGTAAAATCTACCTATAACAACAAATTCGCAGTAAAATTTACTTGAGTTATTGCCTAAGTTATTGCCAAGTCTTCACATTTTTGGTCTTGAATAATGCCTATTTTTTACATAATGAATTTGCCTACCATATACACTATTCTACTTTGTATAAAACTTTAGCTATATTGCTACTTCTGGCTATCATTTTTTAAGTATTCTAGTGTGTCAATATTTTAACAAAATGATGTTAATTTTTTAATCATAATGTTCCTTTGATAATTAAAGTCAAATAAATTTTAATATTCAAATTCTATTTTTAACTGCAATATTTTAAGTAAACATTTTCTTGTTCTGTACTTAACCAGATGTAATAACGTGTCCTGAACTTTTCCAAGTGTAATAACTTGTCCTGTACTTTTCTAGATTTATAATCTTAAGAATATTATTTTTCGTACTCGCATTTTTCATGCAATCCTTGTTTTTTTCCCAGGTTATACTATTATGCTTATTAACAATGTGTCAATTAGCGGTGTCGCTGATAATGTTTTTCCTTACCCCAATGACGCCGGTGACATATAATAAAAGTTCCGTAGAATTACATTCCTAAAAAAGTGTATCACCTTCAATTTTGAGAAACTTTTAAAACTTCCTTGCATGAGATTTATACCATGAGATCCTTCGAATTGAGTTCAATCATTTAAGATTAATTAAAATATTGTTTGTTTTTAAAATAAAAAAAGTTAATTATACTTAAATCCAATTTTGGTTAAGAAGTGGATTAGCGAATAGCTCTGAAAGATGCTGCGTGTGAGATAATTGCGGCCTCAGCATTTTCCAAGGTGACTCACTTTCACCTTTAATATTTTGCATAGCTCTAATACTCCTTACTAGTGAATTTAACAGAAAAAGGTATGAATACAAAATCGATGACATGAAAATAAGACGGCTGTTTTATATGGGTGACTTAAAACTCTATTGCAAATACGATAATGAGCTTGAAGGACTACTACGTACTGTGAAAGCATTCAGTGATGACATCGGGATAGAATTTGGTCTTGATAAATGTGCCAAGGCAACCTTCTAGAAAGGGAAATTGAAATTGAAGGCCTTACATTCAGTGGTGTTAGACGTCGAAACAGTTATAAAAGACCTGGAGCAGTAACAAATTTACAAGTACCTCAGAATAAATGAGGTGTCTGGCATTTTGCATGCAAGCATGAAAGATAAATTAGGGAGAAATGTTACAGGGAAGTTTGAGCAGTCCTGACGTCTGTGTTAAATGCGCGTTACAAGGTGTTAACTATAAATTCCTTGGCAGTTTCAGTTGTTATTTATTGTTTCATTGCGTTGAACTGGAATATCAACAATATATATGTAAAAATTAAAAGAAAATATGTAAGCTGCTGACTTTCAATAAGATGCACCACTCAAAGGCAGGCGCAGATCGTCTCTTTATCTTTCCAGAGTCAAAGGATGTAAAGGTTTGATCCAATTTGAAATCTCTTACAAAATCACTACAAACTGGCCAAATGTCTTGAAACATCTAATGACTGGATGCTAAAGCTCATTGCAAACCACGAGAGACGTAAGAAGCTTCATTCTTTCAAGGAGAGCAAACAATTTGTTAGTAAGTACATGCATAATACCCAGGTTGAACAGCATGATGGAAGTGTGACAGCTGTTGTTGCAAAGAAGGTGAAATCAATGGCAAAGCAAAAAGCCTAAAACAATTGACTGATAGGTGGGAACAAAAACCTCTGCATGACAAATATGTGACCCGTAGCAATCAAACTGGTGTAGACGACAAGCACATCCCCTAGTGGCTACGGAGCTCAGGACTAAAGGCAGAGAACAAAGCCTTTATCTTAGCTGCTCAAGACCAGAGCTTATTGACTGTAACTAGCCAATGTGATAAAAAATGGAGAAGACACTAAGTGCATATACTGCAACAATGAATTTAAAACAGTTGACCACCTAATCTCTGGGTATACATTTTAGCGCCCAAAGAGTATAAATCAAGACATGACAGAGTTGTTCAATATCTACACTGGTTAATATGTCGGCATTACATTATAAAATCAAAACTGCTGACAGATGATACAAACACCAGCTTGAAGCTGTAACTGAGGGAGAATATGTTACGATTCTTTGGGACTTTCTAGTACACACAGACCAAGTTGATTGACATCGAAAAAATGTGGCATCTTAACACGGTTACAATAGTAATTATTGTAGGAGGACTGGGAATGATCAAAAAAAGGAACTCAAAGTTATTTGAGGATGATTCCTGGATTACCATCCATGCAAGAAGTGCAAAGGATTGTTTTAACTGTTACGTCACACGTATTGAAAAGAACATTGTCGCCGTGAAATTTCTTTCCTTTTACCCCTTTCTTTTATTTGTTTTCTTTTATTCCATGTTTTCCTATTTTTCTTTTTCTTTCTTTTATTTTTTTGCTTTCTTTCTTATCTTTTTTTCTATCACATGACTTTGTAAGTGAATTATCTGGTGTATTTATTTTAATGGCATACCAATGTGTACATTGAGTTTCTTTGCTGCTCTGGGTCTCGGGAAGAAACCAGGATAGTGGTAGAAACAAAATTGTAAGAAGAGGGTAATAATAATAATAATAATAATTTATAATAATAATAATAATAATAAGGGATTCTAATTTTGGCACAGGGCCAGCAGTTTTTGACTCGACTGGTTCTTAAGGATGAAAGACAAAGTTGACATCGGCAGAATATAAAGCAGAACGTAAAGTTCGACGAAATGCCGCTTAGTATTTTGTCCGGCTGGCTAAACAATAACAACGCCAATAAAAACAAAAAACCATAACTGCATATGTCCACTTCATTTGGATATCTAGCGGAATACCCAAAGGACTAATATTTCAGATCATAAAAATAAAAATAAAAAGTTGCAATAAAACACGGGAAGAGAGAGGGGAACCAAGAAGACAACAAGATTTATGCTTTGTTTCTTGTTTATGATGATCAAAAACAGAATGCTGCGAACTGTTCGTAGTTTCAGAATCTTAATGTACAGCAGAAACTCACACAGAGATGTGAGCAACATGATGACGATGTTGTAACTACTACTACTACTACTACTACTACTGCTGCTGCTACTACTACTACTACTACTACTACTACTACTACTATAAACAATAATATTTTCTGATTTAGTCCCAAGGCCAACAATTTTGAGGGAATATCATCGATTGTAGAAGTTGATTTGCATTTTATTTTATCGACTCGAGGTGTGTGCATTAGCAACAAATCTTGACCTATAAGTTATTTTTCTGATTCTAATAATAAGATACTGGTTTCAAATTTTGGCACGAGGCCAGCAAGTCCGGGGAAGGAGGCTAATCGATTACATCAACCCCAGTACTCATCTGGTACATATTTTATCAACTCCAAAAGTGATGATGGACGAAATGTCCCTAAGCATTTTGCCCGGTGTGGTAACGATTCTGCTAGCCCACCGCCATAAATAATTCTAGGCACAAGGCTTTAAATTTTAGGGGAGGGGATAGCTTATTACATTGATCCCCTCCTCACCAGTGTTCAACTGGTACTTTTGTCATCGATAGAGAGGATGAAAAGTAAAGTCGACCTCGGCGGAATTTGAACTCAGAACGTAAAGACGGACAAAATGCTCAAAGCATTTTGCCCGGCGTGGTAAAGTTTCTGCTAGCTCGCCGCCTAATACCGCCTTAAATAATTAAAATAATAATAATTCTTTCTACTATAGGCACAAGGCCTGAAATTGGGGGAGGAGGATAGCGGATTATATCGACCTCAGTGCTCCACTGGTACTGCTTTCATCGACCCTGAAAGGACGAAAAGCAAAGTTGACCTCATTGGAATTTGAACTCAGAACGTAAAGACGGACGACATGCCGCTAACATTTTGGCCGGCATGCTAATGATTCTGCCAGCTTGCCGTCTTGTACTGCCTTATATAATAATGATGATAGTAAGATTTTCTGTAACTGTAGAAAATTTGGCAAAACATTTAACAACCATGTATCTTTGATAAGAGTAATGACCAAAAGCTGTGTTTGATACTACATTACTCTAAAGTATTCCATTTTCCTATATTTCTCTATTGCGTAATTTCATTGTTTTCCTTTGATATATGAAATAAAATGTAATTTGCACGGAATATGGTAATGATTTAATAATTTAAGTGCGAATGTTGTCAATAGTGATTTGCCGACATTATGTTGCGAGAAGGATATCGAAAACAAGTAATATTAACTTGTTAGGCCATTTAAAAAAACAAAAAAACAAACATAAATTAGTGTTCTTCTGAAATGTTGGTGACTAGGGTGACACGCTCAAACATTAATTAGTGTAGTTAAAAATTGAATATATATAATGATCCCCATTATATAAGTTGCGTAATGTCTGAAATATAATTCTGCACTTGCTTCTAATATGTACGTGACTAAATAAATGTTCACTATGCATGTATATAATGCATGACAAATACATCCTGATGGAGAAGAAATAGTAGCGAGTAGAGTTTATATTCTTTTTTTACTATTTACTTAATATCTCACTTTGAGTTCAAATATTGGGCTAGATTCGATCGATTCCAGCCTTCCATATAAATGTGCGTTCCTGTGCCAAAATTAGAAATAACTTGTATGAATAAAAGTAGTATGGTGATATCGTTTTCCTCCAGCAATACAATAAATACTTCTTCCGAAACTTCCTAAAAATATAGGAAACCTATCTCTGATCGCTTTTTCTTTATTCTTATACAACGCTTAAATTCCAGTGAAAATAACGACTGTGAATCACTCTTACAATTACTTTCTATTGCTATTTATCTGTAATATGAAATTCTTCAGTTCATAATTTTAGTGATTAAATTTGATAAAGACTTGAATGCAAATAATCTAGATATAAGGTTTAAGAATACTCAAACTTCCGATTATTTTCTTGTTCCGCTTTTGTACTCTATAAATGCTTTTATTTATAAGACATAATTAATCTAGTTTAGATGAATGATTTTCATTGCACAGGAAAAGAAGTGCTTTTACATTTTTATCAAAAGTTACAATAATGTCTTCATTGCAACATCATTTCAAATTTCTATTTGGAGACGTCTTTTCGTTAAGATCTGATAAATACAAGGAAATGAATAAAATAAGGATATGTGAAGGAAATTATTACATGCAAAAGCTTTTGAAAAAATTATCTTAATTAATCCGACGGCGATTGATTTTGCCGTTCTATCTCTTTACCAACGCGTAGAATCATATTCAAAGGAATTCTGAAAACGCCAATATCCAATCTTCCCCACCTTATTGTAGTGCAGTGTGCTCAGCAACTGCGTAGCTAATTGGCCAATTTAGATTGCATATATTAATAGTTCCAGTCCGTAAGTTTTTGAACACAAATCAGATTATTGAATATAAAAATAATAAACAAAAGAATTTTTTTAATATAATTATAAAGGAGAATGACTGGAAACATTGAAAATAATTCGATAATATATTTATAAGCAACTTAGTCGTTACAGTAGTGCATTAGTAGGAGCGTGTGTGATGTAAAGACAGTTTGTGCTGTTAAAATATATCTAATTCAATGTAAGCGAAATAAGGTTTCCGTTGTTGTTTCAAGACAGTTTTATTTATTTTTAATATTTTTATATTCTAATATTTCCACATGCATGTTTTTTTCCATGTATATGTTATTAGCTAAAATATTGAACTGATATAAGTTGCTAATGTTAAATTCTTGTCATTGATTTGCAGCATCGATGAAATTGTGTTTTATAACAACAGCCTAATGTCTCCAATTCTTCTTGTTTTACTGCGTAAATAAATTATTGACAATGTCACGAAATTCTCTTCCTTTAAAATATATCCGTATCTCAATTTAGCTTAAACAATTTCTCTCACTAATTTAATTTTACAGTATATACAAAAATATTTAGATTAGACACATGGCGTATTTTTCACAATCGTCAATTGAATTTATTCAGTTTATTACAAAACTTCTACACCCATGATATTCATTATTTACAATATAACGAAAATGACGTTTATTTTTAAAGTATATTCTATAGTACTTTTAATAGCTGCTTAGTTTGTAAATATAAACAGTCTATTTTCCCGTCAAACACAATCTCATTTAAACCCTATGTAGAAAAAATCTATAAGTAAAAAATACAAACTAAAAAAACATACAAAGAAAAGCATTTAATATCATAACCGTTCTTATTTTCAATTTTAGAAGGATTCTGAAACATTCCGAAAAGAGCAATCACAAAAGCATGGGAAAATATCAACCCTGTTGCATATATTTCCAGAATTTTTGTCTTCTAACAAATTCTATTATATTCAGTATCGACTTTACTTCATAATACCTATACAGTATCTATACTGAATTCAACACAGTGGTTTCCGAAAGTTATGAAAGATTAATGTGCTAGCGAAGAATGAACACTTAACCCAGTAAAACGATCTTTACGTATTCTTTTAAGTATTACGTTTTAGAATACACATTAATGGAAAAGTTATGAAATATTTATATACAATAATGTCTTGGTAGCGAAGGTAAAATATATATGTAATAATATCTTTGGCACAAGTATATTAGAAATGGATGCAACAAATCTGATAGGAACGAATAGATAAAATCCACCATGTGGTGATTTCAAGCAAAGCTAGCAGGTACAACACTCGATGCATGAAATATATCAAAGCAATTTTGAAATTCTCCTGTTGAAAAACACGAATAACTGCCTATAAAAAATGTGAATGCCTATGTAAAGACATATATGTCAGTGAGTGTGAGCGTTAAAATGCTACAAACATGGCAGACACGATAACATACCTAAATTGATTGTGGCTTCTAGGCAACCTAGGTCGTGCTGGCTTTCGCGATACATAGATACAAGCATATATGCACACATAATACATGCATACATACATATATACATACATACATACATACATACACATGCACATACATACATACATACATACATACATACATATGTACATATCTGATTATTTGCCTGCCTGCTTGGCTATCTATCTATCTATCTATCTGTCTATCTATCTATCTATCTATCTGTTCATCACTCTCTATATCCATCTATCAATCCATCCACCCAGTCATCCATCTGTCTGTCTATCTGTTTATGTCTCTCTCTCCCTCTCTCTCTCGCTCTTTCTCTCTCTCTCTCTCTCTCTCTCTCTATCTGTCTTTCTATCAATCCATCCGTCCATCCATCCGTCCGTTTGTCTGTCTATCTGTTTCTCTCCCTCTCTTTCTGTATCTATTTGTTAATTCATCCATCCGTTTGTCTGTCTATCTGTTTAACTCTCTCTCTCTCTCTCTCTCTCTCTCTATCTATCTATCTATCTATCTATCTATCTATCTATCCATTCATCTGTCTATCTGTTTGTCTCTGTCTGTGTGGCTCTATCTATCTGTCTGTCTCTAACTATCTATATATCCGTGTGTCAGTCTGCCTGTCTGCCTTTCTTGCTCTATCAATCTGTCTCTGTCTGTCTCTAACTCTCTATCCATCCATGTATGTATGTATGTATGTATGTATGTATGAATGAATGAATGCGTGCATTTAGTTTTATCTGTAACAATTGGTCTAAGCACGCTACTAAGATCGCCTTCGTCAACTCTTACGCATCTTTTACGCATAACCATACGTCTGATGGTATGACCATTCTTCTGCTCTATGCAGCTTAGTAAATTTGTCTTTATACACAGTTTTAGTTTATGACTAGCTATGATCACACCCACCAAATGATTCCTAAAGAACTTTCTGGTGAAACAAATTATGCAATTTGTTGGACACATTGTTATTGGTGGCTGCGTGGCAAGAAGGTTGCTTCCCAACCAGATGGTTCTGGGTTCAGTCCTACTGCGTGGCACCTTGGGCAAGTGTCTTCTACTAAAGCCGCGGGCTGACCAAAACCTTGTGAGTAGATTCGGTACGTGGAAACTGAAAGAAGCTCGTCGTATATATATATATATATATATATATATATATATATATATGTATATTTATATGTATTTCTAAATTTCGATATGTGGTGAAGCAATTTGCTGAAACCTAATTATAATAATGCTTCTAATTATAGAATTTTTGTATAAGGTTACCAATAAAGGTTATTTTAACATATCGAACTACTTGGTGAAATTATTAATTATTAATTAATTAATTAATTTCACCCTTTATTATTATTGAAAATACACACACACACACACACACACACACACACACACACACACACACACACACACACACACACACACACACACACACACACACACACACACACATATAAACGAAATCGAAAACACATGAACGAGATGCGCGTGTTGCTAGTTCGCGGGTCGGCCGCGGTTTAGGCGTAAGAGAATATGTTCTCAATGTGCCTGATCTTAAAAACACATGAAAGTAAGTCATAGGCAAGCGAGACAATTCACATGAGGGCCATTGTTAAAGCGACAGGTATCGATGTCTGTCCTTGTGAATTTGCAATGTCGCGTACCGAACTACGCCTGCTGCAAGCTATATTACCGAATATAACTATGAGCTAAATGATTTAAAAATTATCTGCTGGCATGTCCCAACGTTTCATGCCACGAAAAAATTCATATGCATATATAGTTAAGAACAAACGAACAAGCATGTGCACACAAATGCAGGAATTCCAAAATATATTGGAAACCTCACTTTTTATTTAGCTATTGTTTTCTATCGGTGATGTGACTAATTCAAATCCGTTCTAGTCTGTATATGTGTTGATATGAATTATTTATACCTTGCACTTCATAAAATAGCTCTCTATTTTCCTTTTTCATATTTATTTATATTGAAATAAGCTAAAATGCGTGTCTATTGTGATATGTAGTAAGACAAACTGTCGGAGTGCGAATGGCTGGAGATTCAACTATCAAAACTGCATTGACGCTCAATGTTTCTAGAGGTGCAGTCTCTAAGATCATGTTGACATTCCAAAATTAATGTAAAACCAGTTTTGGTGAATATACTTCTTGACAGAAGGCAAAGTTCCCAGAGAGGAACAGCAGAATAGTGTAATATTTTGTATCTAAATATAGTTGAAGTGCGGCAGTAAATTCTTTAGAAGAACTAAACTACCAACTTGCTAACCCTATATCAACCATAGCCGTTCGTCTTTAGAACCATAAACCTGGATAAAATGGGAGGGTGGCTATTACTAAACCTGTCTTGTCGCTCATCAGCTTGGGTAAGTAGAAAAAATGTTGTCTAGACTATCAGAAGTCGTCTTAGTCTCAATATACTTATATCATCTCCGATTAATAATTTTGCACTCGTTTCCTAACTCCTGTGCGTGTTTTAGTCTGGAGATATTCCCCACCCCAAATGCTTCAGCAATGAACGACGCTTACCATGAAGCATAGGCGTTGCTCTTTGAATATATTAGCAACCACATCACGGAATTCTCTTGGCCCTTTAGCTGCTCATGTCAAAGTTCAAGTCAATGATTATCCGAGTGTTTTGGATGATTATGTCCATCCTATGGTACATTGTTTGCTGGTGGTAGCGTAAACGTCTAGGGCAATAATGCGCCGATTCAGACAAGATAACTAAAGTGATTCATAATAGGTACAAAGAGCAGAAAATTGAAGTCGATCACTTGCATTGACTCTCACAATCACCAGATCGAACATTATCGATGCATTTGGACCAGAAAGAGCTAAAGGAGGTTTTACTTGAAGAAGGCTTCGATATTCCTTTAATAACCACTCAGAATTTGTACAATTCAATTTCTCGATGTATTAAGGTTAGATTCTAGAGTTAGAGCAACTCTGAATAACATACATGTAAGCTTTTATTTAACAAGATGTTTCCATTGTTTTGTCCAAACCCTATATAACTAATATTTATCAAATGCTGAACTTGCATGATTCGCTACTTGGACTCTATTGTTTCTGATTCCTGCAATTGAAGTGAGAGAACGCGTTTCCTTATATCACGTACCTTCTATAGCCATAGTCTAAAAAACACGCTCATCTAAGAAACACACTCACAGCCACCTACCACACTCTAACGCTCAACTCAAAATCGCTTGACACAAACCACCTGTCTGCATAACACACTTCTCATACGATACAGGTAGACATTCATACTTAATCTTGTACACACACACACAAACACACACAGATACACATGCACGCACACACACACGCATAAATATGCATGCACACCACACACAAACACACACAAACACACAGACACACTTCCTTCAAACACAGATGTACGTAAGCATGAGTCACACATATGCTATTTTCCATTATATAACAACCCATTACCTTACACACGCCTCATCACTACCTGTGACGTATTACACGGAAAACGCAGCAACTGTTTTCTTTGCACATTTGATCTAACCCCTTTGTCCCATACTTGCCACAAAGACAAACTTATTTTATACACAGTTCGGCTTTTCTCTCAGATTTTCCATGCTTATTTTCCTTACTCCTCTTTAGTTTTCTTCGCCAGAAAAAAAGTACCTTCATTATTTAACTATTCCTGTATGCATTAAAGCATATTTCTTTATCGTGCTTTGTTTTTCCTTCATCATTTAATCGCTTTAATGTTCTTCCATTCTGATTTAACGAAGAATCTGGAGGCGCAATGGCCCAGTGTCTAGGGCAGTGGATTCGCGGTCATAGGATCGCGGTTCCGATTCCCAGACCGGGCGTTGTGAGTGTTTATTGAGCGAAAACACCTAAAGCTCCACGAGGCTCCGGCAAGGGATGGTGGCGAACCCTGCTGTACTCTTTCACCACAACTTTCTCTCACTCTTACTTCCTGTTTCTGTTGTACCTGTAATTCAAAGGGTCAGCCTTGTCACATCCTGTGTCACGCTGAATATCCCCGAGAACTACGTTAAGGGTATACGTGTCTGTGGAGTGCTCAGCCACTTGCACGTTAATTTCATGAGCAGGCTGTTCCGTTGATCAGATCAACTGGAACCCTCGACGTCGTAAGCGACGGAGTGCCAACAACAACAACAACGAAGAATCTATCAGAAACGTTATTATTCGTTCCTCTGTAGCTTTAATTACACTGACTTTGTATTTCTTTTATTACTTTTAATATTTGATGCTTCCTTACTCAGATACACACATACATATGTTCTTTGGCTAGAAGACGAGCCAAACCTGTACATGTAAATTCGTGCGTTAGTTTAGAATATATTGCAAAGTAAACAGGTTACGTGCTCCAAATACTGCTTTACTATATTCACACGCTCTTAATAGCATTACTTTTGGAGTAAAACGTGTTTTACAAGTTTGCCTAGAGTGTTTTATGAAGGAAAGTCAAACTCAGGAAATTTCCGCATTTGAATCTTTTAACCTTAACTTTGAAGAGATCAAAATTGTAAAGAATAGAAAATGGATAACAAGGTTGGCTTGAATTGTTCTTCAATAAATTTCTATACAGTATTTAAGATGTCAAGAAGAGTCATTTTAAGTTTCTTTTAAATGGAAGCTTACAAAAAACATCGTTTAACGTTTAGATAAAAAGCTGTATCTAAACAGCTCTAGATAAAATCTAGTTAGCTTGATTAGGTCATGTTCTTTCTTTTGTATTAATAAAAGAAAAAAAAGTTCCATGCTGATATGGATATTATAAATCAATTTGTTATTCTCGCGGATGTAGCGCAACATATTCTGAAGTCCATAAGCTAGTGGAGATGAAGAAAATCCTCATTTCTCTGTCTTCTACAAAGATAATAGGTCTACACTTCAGTAATCAGGTTATACTACAGAAAAGAAAGGGTTTCGATCTAGCACACGTAGAACTACCGTAAGAAGCAAACTCTTAATTATTCAGAAAACAAGATAAAACACGAAGCAGCTCCCAATACATTTTAAAATTACGCAAATGAAGACAATTTCCAGGAGAACCATAACAAGATTTTTCTAAGCTGCTGGTTTTCCCGATAAGAGAAGTGTAAAGAAGCATTTTTGCCCAAATATGGTAACTATCAAGCAAACTGCTTTCAGAAAGTCATCTAGAATGATGAATAAAGATTTAAGCTTTATATATACCACTAGACGATACTGTCACGGGGCTTGCGAGTGAATGCAAGTTGAGCGTATTTCAACAATTGATATTTGGTGAGCTTGTAAGAGAAACAAATAGCCATACTAAAACTATTAGACGTACGAATACAGCACAATCAGGGAAGATTATTTCCTGCAGGGAATATAAAGATTCAATTTTCAAGAACATAGGGTTTCTATCCATTCTGAAAAACGAACAAAAGTATGGATAGAGAAACTAGCAATCTTTGTTCTGCACAGAAAAAAATTATTATACAAATCACAGAAAAATTATTTGGGTTTGTATTTTACATACGTTTGGAAGATTTGCAACCTCTGATTAATTTCGGAAAGTTGTGACACATAACACTGACAATACCGATTCGTGGTAAAAAACGAATGTGATACATACCAAAATAGCTAGGTAACAAGGTTAACACATGCTATTCATATACAAATTTCCATTGGTATCTCTGCATATTTTACGTATTTTTAAGAGTAAGATTTGTAAGATTGTGTTAGGAAAATTTCACTCAGGATTATTTATGTATATGTCTACAGTTATATTTTTCTTACGAAAGATACAGAGTGCATAGAAGTTCTTAAGTTGAAACTGAGGCGTTAGACAAGTATAATAAGTGGAATGGAGAAAGTTCAAATCAAGCAAACTAAAATGAACACATATGTATACGGATTTAATTTAAGATAAAAATTGTCCAAAAAGTACATATTTATATCTTAAAAATACATATATTAATACATGTAAAAATACAAACGTATATCAATATTAAAAATATGTATGGACATATAAATATATGAATATACATAAAAAATAATATAATGAAGTATTGGGTTATAGATAAAAATGTTTTTTTTAAAATTAAAAATATAGTGAAGAGAAAATAACGCGGCTGAGGAATTGAAACGAAAAATAAAACATTTATTTCAAGATACTTTTTTAGATGAAATGGGCTGCTGCACGAAAACAAAGACAAAAATTGAAGTAAAACGAAGTGCAACACCTGTGTGTCAACCTGTATGTCAACCTGTATGACAAATTGCTACTTGGCAAGAAAAGAAAAATTACAATGGAAAATACAGCAAGATATTTAAAAATTGGTGAAAAGGTATTTGTTAGGGCATATAAGAACGGAAAACAAAATTGCGATGATGACGTGATTACCAAAACGCATAGGAAAAATGCTTTACTTGGTAAAAGGAAGAAAAGAGACACGTGAACCAACTGAAAGATTCGTTGCGAGCGAACCCAAGAGAATGGAAGAACCAATGGAATGGTTACGTGATACTTTTCAGGTACCGACACCACTCTAAATAATTGAACCCAGACGCACAAGCGTAAGAAAAGAATATGTACGGAGTCCTTGGATGTGGATTTCAAAAGAAAAAAAAAATTATTAAATGTCTAACTGTATGAAAAAAGGAAAATAAAATTTAAAAAAGGGAGGTGGTGTGATATAAGAATTATTGCTTATAAAAGAAATAAAATTACACTCACTAAGATAAAAAGAAAAACTTAAAAGGGGAGATATTATCGGGGATACTTGTAATAATGGTAAACACCTCCCACATGACGAGTGGTATTTGATAGTCATTATAAATAATGTAAGTCAGTGTCAGGAAGAGAGCACGAAATAGAGGGTCATCGATAGTCGTGGCCTTACTTGTCTAACTAACTATACAGCTATAACATAGTGGGTGTTACAACAGTCCGAGGGAGAATTACAACAGCGTCCGATTAACCAAAGCCTTGTGAGTGGATTTGGTACACGGAAAGTGAAGGAAGACTGTCCTATACACACACGCAGACGCATGTATGTATGTATGTATGTATATATATATATATATATATATATATATATATATATATATATATATATATATATAAATTATAATTTAGGGTATCTAAGAAATACTGCGATGCTGGAAATAGCAGCCAAATCCAGATCCCGGGAGGGTGTTTGTTTGTTTTAAAGGTTTGGACAGGAGGATGCCTGCAAATGTTATGAAAAGAAAAGTCTAAAAAACTTGTCAGTAATATTTGGTTCGCAGAAGCTGCGCATATACACCTGTATGTATGTACGTATATGCTTGTGTGTGTATATTTACCTCTTCATGTGTCGTGTGCGCCCGCAGGCGCGCATGTTGTTGCGTTTACGGAGTCTCGGAAAGGTGGTAATGAGTAAGCACATGAAAAGGATAAAAAAAAAAAATTCACTTAGAATTGGAAGACTTGGAGGAATCATCTAGCGCACGGGAGTATCGTGCATGGTGTTTCTTGTAGAAGATGGCTGTGGGGCGTTTGTAGTTACCTATCCAGCATCTTATATGGCTCAGAGAAGAAAAGCAAAGTAGTGATACTTGAGTCGTAAAAAAGAAAAGAAAATTCCTCGCAACATAAATATCAGGAGCACATTCGAAAATTACTGACTCGAGACAAAAGATCGAAACATTCACCAACGTGTTTGGAGTGGTTACATCAACAGTCAGATTTTTGCGAACCAAATTATCAAGGACATCCCTTTTACTAATAACGCCAAGGTTATGTGGAAGAAATAGTTCTATGGGAAGATGCCGTAATCGCTGTGATTTTCTATTGAACCCCAACAATTTTTAAATATATAATCAAAAATAACATACAAGCATACACGTGTATCATGTCTCTTGTCAAATAACCATATATGTATATAGTTATAAATTTATACACATATGTATGTACACACGCACGCACGCACGCACGCACGCACGCACGCACGCACGCACGCACGCACGCACGCACGCACGCACGCGCGCGCGCACGCACACGCGCACACACACGCACACACACGCACACACACACGCATATATATATATATATATATATATATATATATATATATATATATTACAGTAATATCAGCGCCAGGTAGTATTTAGGCATAAGTGATTTTTAGGCTATTAAAAATATGTTTGTTACATATGTGAACTGCTAAAGGCAAATTCACTGCAGTTACCGTGGAGAAAATATTTTCTCTTAAGGTAAAGACGGTGTAAAAATCCATTTCTGTCCAGTGCTGTCACCTGTCGGATTCCCAGACATCGATGTTTCTAGCTTCTCAGCGGGAATCAATAAGAATTACCGAAGAGATGCAACTGTGGGCAGCGCTAATGAAGCCATGGCTTTAACTAAAATACAGTCAACAACATTGACTGATTTGCGCCAGCAGAACGCCAAGATTATGAAAATACACTCCCAATTACATTGACTCTCACAAATATGTACCAACGGTTATATCATAATCTATCATCGAAAAATTAATTGTAGTATTTGTTTACGTCCATTTACGTTCTGGTTACTTCCCTTTGTTCTTATGGCAACTTAGACATTTAAATTTCTCAAGTCGATAACTAGCGAAATCTCGGATATAAATTTCAACAGCAGTGTCGCAATAAGACTGCAGCGCTCCAAATACACCGGTAAATGAGTAAAACAGCAAAGAATCGATCCTGCTTTTCTGTTGTTAGATAGTTCTATAGGTAAATTTTCTTTTCTTTAAATTATGGCGAGTAACTTAATTAATATATGCCATTTTTCTTACTTTCTTTATTCTTTTTTTTTCTTTTTAAACTAAATCTAAATACACTTTGTTATTCCCGAAGCTTTATTTATATAAGATTCATTCAATATTGATCTCATAACACTTGTGTAAAATTGACTTTTCATTCTGATTAGCATATATTCACAACTGAAATCGTACTCAAAGAACACTTGTAGCGTTCATGAATTCTATTTCCACGGACAATTTCCCTTCAGGAGATATTAGCATCTACAATTATCTTCCTGTCAAATGCATATTGAATATCACAAGAAAGGTTCTCTTTCGATCAGCAGAATTCTTCAAGAAAAGTGAGAATAATTACGATATTAATATTGGTGATGAATACGATTGTGATTATGCTTACGATTGTAATGTTGATGACGATGATGATGAAGAGGCTCATGCTGATAATGATGATGAAAATGACAAAGAAATTTACGAGGATTATTATACGACGATAACCATATTATATTAAATATTATGAACTTTTGAAATTGTTCTGGAACATTCTTGTCGCCTTAAACGCACGGCAAACGAGTATGTAATATGTAGGCGTAAATTCGTACATATATCATATATGTCCAAACAGAACATTTAGATACATTCACACATTGTTATATTACAAATATATGGACATACATCGAACCTCGTTACATACTCACACGTACACACGTATGTTCACATAAGATATAATTACCTTCATATTTATATGTACACTTTTATACATACAGATATACGTGTATACATATGAACATGCATACATGCTTACATGCAAACATATGTACATGCATACAAACGTGCATCCATACATGCATGCATATATATTCATATATCTAATCATCCCTTACTCCCTCCCTACCTCCGTCCGTCCATCCATCCGTCCCTTCCTCCAGCCATCCATCCATCTATCCCTGAATTCATACAGATACCTTCATGCATAGATAGGTACAAACATTCATACAGACGTGCCCAAATTCATCCGTCCGTCCGTCCATCCATCCATCCATCCATCTATCCATCCATCCATCCCTCCGTTCATTCAATCGTCCATTCATAATCTATATACAATACAGTGATAACAGACTTTCAGGTATAAACTTCCATGTCTATCAAATAGGACGATAATTTCCATAGCAGAAAATGTTGGGTTCTAGCAACGCAATGATGGTTGTATGTATAGTTTGATATCACTTTTATTTCGAAGATGACACTGACATTAAGATGTCATATATATTTTTTGATATCTATTTCGGACTTAATACTATGTTACATTCTAATTAACCAGTTAGTATACAGGATATTATATAGAAATGCGATTTCACTTACACATCTGTTCATGCACACACACATACACACACACACACGAACACACATTTTCTTTTATGTTTCAGCCCTAAGGCTGTGGCCATGCTGGGGCATCGCCAGTAAAAGTTTAAGATGGTTACATCACCTATGTTTCCCAAGCGGCTACCCATCTAAGTACTCATTAGACTCGATGTTGCTTAACTTCCGTGATCGATCGAGAACAAGTGCATTCAGCGTTATATGGCCGTAAGCACGCACATGCACACATGCACACGCACACATAAATACATACTTAAACGCTTGCGCAGATTAGGATACATATCACAGAAAGACAAAATAAATTCATCATAACAAAATGAGACCTGTGGAGGTCAAAGGATGTGTGGTGAAAGAGCTTTGAGAAAACAACAACAACAACAACATTAACAACAACAACAACAACAAAAATAATATGCCCTGATGCAGTACCAGGCAGTAGCTTTCATGGCTTAACTGATTGGAAGTGTTATCATGTAAATTGTTTTGTCTTGGTATAAAAGATGGGCTACAGCAAATATCCTGCTCAATACTTCATATTTGCATGTCAGTTGCTTGACCATAACAAGTTGAGCATGTCCACTAGTGGCTGACGGTATGTGCATCTCTGATCACGAGCAGAAGTAGTGGGGGAACATCGTAGCCACGTGTTGAGAGGAATTCTTTGGGGTTTGGATAATTCACCTTTGAAAACATGGTTGTTTTGTTAATCATCCTTAAACAACCCTTATTCAGAGACCTTTTGAGCGGGATGGGCTACTCGACCTGAAGGAAATTCTAACTGGGTATCCACATGAAAGGTCATATGCTGTTTATCTTGATATGAGATCACTATGTCGCGCACATATCGTTGTGATGCATGTGTCTGATGTACCTTTATCAGACAGGTAGTCATGATGCGTATACTGGGTTTCGTATATATACCCCAGTATCACTTTGATGGCATGCACTGCTCTCTCACTCAATAATAATAATAATAATGATAATAATCATAATAATAATAATGATAATAATAATAATAATAATGATGTTTTTGTTCTGATGTATTTCAGAATTTCGTTCACATTTTTCGTTTCTTGGGTCAATTTCCATTGATGAACCTTTTTAAGGTTACAAATAATGTTATCGTTCTCACGTAGCCTTGCCTTTATTCTGTCGCTGATTGCCTTTGCCCATCGTTCATGTCACTATTAGTTTTATTGTCTTAACGGAACTGACAGCATATGGAAGTTGTTTAAGGACAATAGAAATCAGGACAGGCATCTTCCAAGGGAACAGTCTGTCCCCACAACACTAATTCTGAGGTAAGGCAAGGCTGGGTATGTCTTCAAAAGCCGCAAAAAGAAAGGTGTCAACCACTTGAAATTCATGGATGACCTCAAACTTTATGGTAAAGATGAAACCCAAATCAATTCCCACGTTATGTTGTATACTTTCAGTGCTGATATCAGAATAGAGTTCGGAGTGAAAAAGCGTGGTGTACTAGTCTTGAAGAGAGGCAAAATCAAATGTAAGGATGGGCTAGGGATACTATCGGGGTGGGTTATGAAGCAGGTAGAAGAGACGGGCTATAAGTACTTAGGGATATTGGAAATGAGATGAATTGATGGAGAATGAAATAACAGAAAAATTTAAGGTGGAGTACTTGCGCAGACTGAGACTGATCGTTAAGTCGAAATTAAACGGACGGAATAAGATTGAAGCTATCAACACCTGGGTGGTTTCACTCTTTAGATATGGAGCAGGGGTAATCGCATGGACACTAGACGAACTAAACAGCTTAGACAGAATAACAGTGAAGTTGCTGACTAGATATAGAATACTCCACCCAAAAAGTAACACAGACTGTATGTACCACGAAAAAGATGGGGAAGAGAACTGATTGGATGCGAACACAGCATTAGAGCAAGAAAAAAACAAAAGATATAGCATGGTATGTACAAAATGCCACATAACTTCTATTATTGGGAGTAAGAAGGTTAGGCTTGTATAGAATGGAAGATTGCAAAGATAAAGCACTGTACAAAGACTTAAGAATGAATGAAACTGAAAATAAGTGGATAAAGAAATGAATTCCTGGACAATTTCATAGGGATGTTGATGATAAGACAGACAGAGAAAAAAGATGGCTATTGATGAATAAAATTGATTTAAAACTGGAAACAGAGGCTCTAATCTGTGCTACCGAACAGTAAGTATTAAGAACGAATTACATCAAATACAGAATAGACAACACATCAGAAGGTGATGGCTAAAAACACTTTAAGATGGCTAAAAATGTTTGGCTAAAATGGTGAAACCGTATGACATATCACCGGTCAATGTACGCAACTAGCCCAGAAAGAATATAAGGGACGTCTTGATAATATATCAAGGATTGTCCATACGACACGTTGTAACAAGTATGGACTTGACAGAGCAAAAAAGTAGTACGGACATAAACCTGAAGGCATCATCGAAAATGATAAAGCAACGATCCTATGGAATTTTATAATTCAGTGCGACGATGAAATAGAAAATAGGAAACCAGACCTAGAATTAATTGAGAAAGAAAGAAAACGATGCTGGATCATACATATGGCATGCCCAGCTGACAACAAGGTATACAATAAGAAAGAAAGAAAAGCCGATAGATACGACAGGTTAGCTTGGGGTGTTAAGGAGTTGTGGTTGATGAAAAAGTTGGTAGTAATACCAATAACTATTGGAACCCTGGGAAAAACGAGTAAATATATTGAGAAATACATGGAACAAATATGGGCTGCAATAATAGTGAATTACATTCAGAAAATAGCACTGCTTAGAACCGCTTGAATACTCCGGATGGTGCTCGAAACATTAGGTGTGTTACCTTAGTGCACTGCTATTGAACAGCTGGTACCGTAGTACATCTCTAGCGTTAGAAGCTGTGCAAAGACAATAAATAATAATAATGATAATTAAAAATCTGAAGTAAAGACTTGTACTTGTGCTTGTCTGACAAATTAGCCAACCGATTAGTGTTTATGTATGTATGTATGTATGTATGTATGTATGTATGTATGTATGCTCCTCTATATACAGGTTGTACCCAACCCCACACAAAAAAGCTGTAAGCACATTGAATGATTCTACTGTTAGTATTTATTAAAATATATTTCATTTTCAAAATAATAGCGACTCTAAGTAGAAATGAATTGTTTTATGTACGGGTGTTTTGAAAATGATAACCGTTCTGCTCCAAACACTGTTGAAAACGCGAAGGAACGAAACCATAAACAAATAGAAAACATTTCATTCTATGAGTGTGCGCATTCTCATTAAATGGATTCATTCAATTTGCTGAGTGTTGCAGGCTGTGTACCATAAACGCTATCATTTAAGAACACCATAAAAAAGTATATTAGTCTGAGGTCCAGTGAATGTAGAGGGTATGCTACTGAACATCGGCGCCCAATCCACATGTTAGGCAAAATCTCATCAAGATAAACCCTGATATCACGATGGTAGTGTGGGGGTGCCCCATCATGTAGTTGATAAAACTCCACCTCTTCAACGTTCTCTTGAAAGCTCGGTATGACAGGTTGTCAAAGGAATTTCAAGTAACAGGGACTGTCACAATAGCGTCAAAAAATAATAACTTTTTGGTGATAAGTTACACCATACTCAAACTCTTGGTAAATTAACATATTCCCCCATTATGTTCTCAGATTTCCAACAAGTGGAATTGTGGGGGTTAATTGGATACTTTAGTTTAATTAAGGCCTCATTACTCGAAACAGTGTCTGCTGAACATGTGTGTCTCCTACACGTCCTACACAGTATCACTCGCAAGACGCCAGTCTTCGGCCCGGCTTCAATCATTTAGAGCATGCACTATTCTTGAAATGCAACTTGCAAGTGATAGCATTTCAAAATGCAATGGATGCTTGTGTTTGAAATTCGCAGATTTTCCTCGACTCTAGCAAAACATTTCTCGTACACTTTCTTGCTTTGTGGGTTTCATAGATGTACTCGGCCTTCTGGAACACGTCTCATAGACAATCTAAACATGTCTATCTGATTCAAACTTATCCCAATTCGAGTAATGATAAGTCTTGTTTGAAACACCTTCCTCAATTGACTCTGCTCTTCGACTGCGTTTTCAAACTTCCAATTGCACTTTCCTTTGTTGAAAGTTTAGCTCGTCATCTTCCATTATTCCTAATGCGTTAAAACGGAAGAGATGAAAAGTGGGTTAACAACTCTTCAAGAGTGTATACACTGTCGGAGTGTGCGTGTGTGTGTGTGTGTTTCTGTATTCGACATTAGAATTACTGCCGTTAACTACTATCCCTAGAACAAAACAAAGGAATGCCTCCCATATATTAGTTAGATCCAATTATCCTAGATCTATGTTATATAGCATCGCTAACAATATTTAAATTAGAATTTCTAACCTTTCTGCAAATGAAGACTTACTTATAACCATGATTCCTTCTTTAACTAGGACTTCTATAATAATATGTGTTCTGCCTTTCTGAGAAAAAAAACCTAAATTCACGACACTAGGTAAAAAAACAAGCAGGCGTGACTGATTCCACACAACAATAATAGTTTAGTGAAATATAACAATGTTCCTAGCAACATTAACTGCAAACAGGCAACCACTAGGGATAATGGTTAGGTCTGTAGTAATTACGAAACTTGAGTTTGACCCAAGTATGATGTTTATCTCCACTAAGGTCTCCCTGGAAAACTTCTCTTTATCTATAGAGTCAACAACATTAATAAGGTTCCTCTAGCGTCCTTGTGAAACATAAAAGACAGAGAGTTTAACAGAAACAAAACACAGTCATTACAGTATAAAAACCCTATTAAAAATCACAGTATAAAAACCATATTAAAAAATCACAGTATAAAAACCCTATTAAAAAACCACAGTATAAAAACTCTGTTAAAAAATCAAGCGTGTGGTCGTATGGATTGCATCGCTTAACTCTTTACAAGTTTAATCTCAAACTAAAACCTTCCATTGATATCCCTAAATCGAATTTCCTCCCCGAGCAGAAATACCATTCCGTTCTGCCTTGTTTTGCCCTGCTGCAATTTTAATAACTGTTTCAAATTCTGGTGCATGTCCAGCACTTGTAGGGAAAGGGAAAAGTTTATTATATTGACCCCTGTACTTGATTGTTACTTATTTAGCCAGAAAGAATATGCGCCGGAATTTGAGCTGAAAGCGTAAATCCGGAAGAAATGTCGATAAGCATTTTGTCTAATGATGTATCTATTCTCATAATTATTACTATAACAATTATAATGATAATAATGCAAACATAAAATTAATAATTATAGTAACAAAAATAAATAATGATAATCACAATGAAAATAATCACATAAACAATATTGATTACTTCTAAAATTGTGGCAAACAACAATATGAGAGCTACAAATATCAATATAAATAAAAAATATATATCGGTAATGATAATACTAGCATTAATACTAATGGTAATGAAATAGAAGTGATTCGTGGTAATAATAAAGAGGAAAATGAAGAAGAAGAAGAAGAAGAAGAATGTCTAGGAGTAACATATGAGCCCACTTGTTCAGTAACAAGTTTAACGTTTCGTTTACTTACATCATCCTGACAATATCAGCAACATTGATGCTGTTGCTACTACTACTATTGGTAATAGTGATAATGATGGTCAGAATGATAATAATGTCATCCATAACAATTAAGACGAGAAATTGTGCACCCGGGTTTTCCTGAGAGAGTACGAAATGCAGCTGTAGAATACCTAACAATTGTCCTTTGAGGAGCTATTGTTTAGGCTATACTGTTGTTGCAATCGCACCATCACCACACCACACTATAATTCCACCTAAACATGCATTAGATCTTCCATCGACTGTAAGTGCCAAAGTCCCCTACATGTTACAGAAAAGATTATTACTACTAAAGCTGCCATTGCTATTACCACTTCCGCTTCTACTACTAATGCCGCTAGGGCAACTAGATTCCTGCTCCTGAAGGAGAAGACCAAACCTTTCCCATTACATCGGCTGCATCTACCATTTCCACCTGTACTGTCACAACTACACTAAAGCTACTATTAATGAGGTCACCACAGCCACTACTTCGACCACTACCATTACTGCAACTACTACTGTCATCATAATCACAAGATGTCTCCCTCTGTCGCGATACACGCCTTAATATCAACATTGTCAGTGAGAAACAATAGACATCTGTCATAGTTAAAACTGTTACAACTACTATGATGACGCCGCAACCATCAGGAAGTTACCAACAATCGACAACACTGAGAATTTTGTAAGAAAACATGTGAACTTTCATCAGTGCTATCGTGAAAAATTAAATTGATTTAATTCAAAATATTTTCTTTTTATTTATTGCATGGTAAAATGTTTTAAGCAATTGAAACCGGTTGCATATTTTGATGAAATTGCAAACATTCTCTTACTTTTATCCATGATAACATTCTTAAAGTGTTTTCTATTTTTGTTCTCAATATGTAAGTGTGTGCTGGTATTCATATATCAGACAACATAGACATTTCTTCCGTATTAAGAGGTCTGTATGCATTCCACAAGAGGTGTTACTAAAGAGATAATCGAAGAGTGAAATGTTTGCAATCTCTTATACTAGCTGTGATATATGAATGGACATGACAGTTAATTAACCAAATTGTCAGTAAATAAATTTCATATAAAGTATGGGTCATAATTGTAAGCAGCGGGAAACTTTATAATGAGCAGTCGTTCTGTTAGTTTTGATTATAAATTTATAGATTATTAAATTTTAAAATATCCATATCTTGACTTCTCGATGTTCAAAACTAGGTAATTTTATTGTATTGAATACACTCCATCAGCTTGAATGTTTACTTAATCTGAATAGGAAATGCCATTTTAAAAATAATCTGCTTAGAGATCGTTAAATTGTATTAGTGCGGATACATATCAAGGAAAACCTACAGGAGCTTTTGCTATCTAAGAAGATGTCACACAGGTAAACTTTTTTTTCTGTTGAAAAATGCAGAAGATATGTAGACTAGAAATATATGTTAAAAATTTATCTTCAATACTGAGTAGAATCTACACAAATGACTTCACTATATGATAGACTAAGCTCCGCAACCGATTTAACAGTACCACCAGTCCCTTGGTCTAAAACGGAGTTCTCTTTGTTGTAAGCACTGAAATGAATTTCCTGTTCTGAGATTTTCTTCCTTCTTGACATTAAGTTCTGAGAATGGCTATGGTCACCAAAATACACGGAATTCCAAATTTTGACTATTTAACATCAATGCAAAAATTTTACGTTTTTATAGAATTAAGAAAATGGAAAATATCGAAAGTGTGTTATGTAAAGCTAGCAGTGTTTGTACATCGAGCAGAAGCTGTTTAAGTACTGAATGAGTTTTACGTTCCTGAAAGGACACTGCATTCTTAACAAGTCAGTGTTGCATTGGCAGCCTTCATTCACCGAAGTGTTTCCTGTAAGAAACAGAGAACTGGTTGGAAAAGTAAGTCAAAATTAATAGAATTTGTGCAAAAAATATTAGCATGCTACGAGGTTCGGCAGAAAAGTTCAGAAGCTGACCAAGATACCTTCATGGATGGTAAGAAAATGAGGTTGATTTTTCAACATAGTTCTCCTTGCGATCCTCACACGTCTTCTACCTGTTCTGCAGTACATACATCCCATTGGTGAAGAGGCTTTCATCCTGTTGAATACAAAAGTCATCAGAAGCAGATATGACATCATCACTGTGATGCTGCCTCCCACCCAAGTGTATTTTAATGTTGAGGAACAGATAATATTCATATGGGGCGAAATCAGGGAGAATAGAAAGAACGATCAACCACTTCACAGCAGCCATTGAAACTAAGGACTTATAAGTTGGGGCGTTGCTCTGATAAAACAAGACACAATTCGCCAGTGTTCCTCCGCGTTTTATCTTATGGTCTTTCGTAATTGCCTCAATAAGTTAGCATAGTACTCTCTATTGGTGGTGTAGCCATTTTAGATATTGTCAATAAACACAATTCTTTTGCATTCCAAAAAAGTTAGTTAGTTTTCATTTTTATGTTCTAACCGGTCAACATTTGTCACAAAATCTAATGGACTTTTATACGAGTATCCATGTTGGAAATTGATTGTATCCTTCATATTTGAGAAGCGGTTGTTATCTTTTGAAAATACTATGGCTCAAAGTAACGAAACCAACACTCATTCTGGTTCAGGAAACTTTCAAAGAAACTAGATGTATCTGCCTCAAAATATGTCAGATTTTCCCGTGATATGTTCAGCATCGTGTGGTTTTAAGAAAGTGTCAGATGACATGGCACCCACCGAACAGAAGCCTACTTCATTCCAAGTTCATTGTGCCTAAAGTTCTCAACTCTATACGGGATAAGCCAATAACTTTGGCTATCGGATTCGTGGTCAATAGCATGTCACCCATCTTCATGTGTTGAACGCGATCAATGGTGGTGACGATTGCAGAACGTGCAGAGGTTATGTCATCTTCAAAACTCTCTTTTTTCCTCCCACATTAACGCGCCCACTTTTGATAAAGATGGAGAATTATCACCTAATGTTGCAACCTTCTGAATATTTATGTCCTTAGGGGCTAAACCCCTTTTTTGTCGGTACTCGATAACACCTCGATGCAAAATTTTGTCCATTTTCCAGAGAAGTCGTTTGTAGTTATGTTTGAACTCTTCTTGAACCGTTAGATTTCAGTTTACCCGTAAAAACATAACAAAACAAAACAAAAACAATAAGAAGTATTGAAATTAATGCATGCAAGATTTCACAGCTGAAGCATCGGTCTTTCATATTCAGCTTATGTATTTTCCAGCTTCTTCTCGTATACAAAGAAAACGCGCCTCATAATCATAGAAAGACGATTTATAAGCTGAAAAATTATGTATTTCACATTTTTAGTTAGTTTTCATTTTTATGTTCCAACCGGTCAACATTTGTCACAAAATCTAATGGACTTTTATATGAGTATCCATGTTGGAAATTGATTGTATCCTTCATATTTGAGAAGCGGTTGTTATCTTTTGAAAATACCATTAATTTCTATTCGGTAAAGGGATGCATGAGTGTCTAGAAGAATTACACAGTAATGGACGTTTACGTGCCTCCTTGGGGAAGCAAGGTCATTTACGTTAGAGAATATATTTTCCGTGACAGTTACTACTTTGAAGAACCCAGTCAATAACCTTCGAGGTAGACATATATAAGTATATACAAATTCACGAGTTATAAGATATGGCTTTATGATAACCTATAAAAATTCGGCGGCTGATGCCAACAAGATATACTCAAAGAAGAAATATTTCTTATCCAACACAAACTGCACAACATAAATTGTATATCCTCAATAATGTAGGTGCTCCAAATTATGTAAAGGGGATGATCTGAAACAGTGTAACCGCGCGATGCACTGTGGTAAAAATGAAATTCGGGTTATTGATTAAATAAACATCTCTTCTTTCTAGAATATATGTTAGTAGTTAAACTCTCTTGACGTTTGTTGCAAATCTCCTAAACGAGAGAGAGAGAGAGAGAGAGAGAGAGAGAGAGAGAGAGAGAAATAAATACAGCCCATAACACTTGAAATTGTCTAAACTGTACACAGTTCCTTAACATGATTCTTTAAAGCTAATTTGTAACAACCTTAATGTAACAAGATGAATACGCAGAAGTGAAAAAATAGGTGTTTAAGGATGCGCAGATCCACCAAACTCTATTGACAGAATATCTTGTGTGAAAGAAGGTACCTGATTCTGTCCCACATTCATGTCATGGATACTGGAGTCATGATACCTTGCTATGATTCCATTGCTTTACTTAATTCTATAAACACTGCCAACTACAACATGGTCCACAGAACTATCAATAAAAAGTGAAGCTATTACAAGCAAAATTAAATCCAGGAAATTTTTCTGGATTGTTGCATGTCCATGCTCTTTCGCGGAAATTCCGAACCAATATGGGAGGATCTGCAGAGGAGGGAAAAGTAATGTCCTCTACACACTTTTACGATGTTTTGACTCCTTTTTCAATTACTATTTACGAACACAAGAGACAGAGCTGGTCAGAACAGTTTTACAGGAAACAGAAACAGTATTTGGTCAGAATAATAAGTCTTCATATTTGATTGTTAATCTAGGAAAGACTGTTGACCGGAAACGGAATCTGGATAACAATGACTTGTCTATTTACCCTGTTCGAATGAGGAATGCAACAAAAATATTGAAATGGATAGAAATATTGCATATTGGTGCTTGAGTAAATCATGAAGGTCAAAGAAAATATACCATCATACTTCGAAAGCAATGAAAGTAAGAGTAGCCTGTATTCATTAAGAGGCATGTACCGTATATAACGCTTTTAGAGATCTACAATCTGGACGTCAAAACTAAGAAAATATTAAACATCATAAGAAACTTTCACATCAAGAGTGACATTGACAACTTCCATGTTAGATGCAAGAGAAATGCAGACAAAGATGTAATGTCCACAAATTTCTTAAAATGACTTGACTTAAACAAAATACCATTTGCGAGTGAAATTAATTGTCGAAGAAAAGCACACATACAAATACAGACATGCCCATATTCATACAAACACATTTGTACAGACATTTGTACTGACACTTGCTTGTATTGATGCATGTGTGTACATATGCTTTCAAATTTCGTCTCAAAGGTTGCTAGTTCGTGGAGAGAGGAAGTTGATCACATGGAGATTAGTGTTCAATTGGTATCCAATATATCGATCCCGGAATGATAAAACTCAAAGTCGACTTCGTCGGAGTTTGAACTCAGAACGTAAAGACGGACAAAATGCCACTAAGTCGCTTCTCCGGCACGGTAACGGTTCTGCCAGCTCCTGCATTGCACATGCGTAGAAATATTAAAAAGTGGGAAAGCAGTGAGCTGGTGGAATCGTTTGCATATCAGGCAAAATGCCTAGCAGCATTTTGTCCGTCTTTTATGCTCTGAGTTCAATTTGCACCGAGGTTGACTTTGCCTTTAATCCTTCCGGTATCGATAAAATGTGTACTTTTCAAGCAATGGGGGTCGACTTAATCGACTTATCGCCGACCCCAAAACCTGCTGGCCTTGAGCAAAATTTTTAACCAATATTAACAAGTGGTTATTTAAATTTCAATGAAAACAATTTGTGTTGGTTGTGGATTGATACATCATCTATTAACATTATATGATAAAACAAAATCTGAACATAGACGCATGCATATATTTTGAATATCTACGTGGGAATTTGACTTGATACAAAACCAGACAATTATTCCTTAATTAAATCACATCCTGTTATAGTTGATAACATACGGATACACGTCATAACTGAGAAGCCGTCTCTGAAAAGATGGGATTGTCTCGGCTAGGTGACTTTAGAGCATAAGTTTGCATGGTCAGAGTTTATGGTTAAAGAATAATATAAACATGAAGACACATATACTAGGCAGTATCAGAAGGTTCCCAGATTAGTTCTGTAGCGTGCCAACAGAGAACACCACATGGTTGTGTGCGCAATGAGAGCTAGAAGTGATTTTTATTATGCAGTGGGCCTAGTGATATTGCTGTGTTTATTTTGCAAGTTGTGAAATTTGTATTTTTGTGATCACTTGTATGCTGTATTCTGTATTTTTGTCATGGACAGGAAGTTGGAATAAAGACTCAATGTGAAATTTTGCGTTAAACTTGGGAAGTCCATACGGAGACACTGAAAGTGCTTCGGCAACCTTAAGGCGATGAAGCAATACTCAATGTTTCGAGTAGCATGGGCGGTTCAAAAGTGGAAGGACGTCCCTGAAAAACGATGAGCGATCTGAAAGACTTGACACAAGCGTCACCCCCAGAAATGTGGTACTGCGAATCGAGAAATTATTCTCCAGGGCCAGACCGTCAATCGAGAATTCTACTGCGAGGTTTTGAAGCGTTTGAGAGAGGACATTTGGCGAAAGCGACCGGATCTTTGTAGCGCGAATAATTGGATTCTTCACGTCGACAATGCACCCTGTTACCGAGTTCTCCCCACTCGTCAATTTTTCGCCAAAAACAATATGATATCGATTCAGCACCTACCCTATTTGCTAGATTTAGCACCTGCAGACTTCCATCTCTTCTCCAAAAAAATAACTCAACGATCAGCGTTTTAACATCTCTGTCGAGAGCCAGAGCGAATCGCAGAAGGTCCTCCACTGGCTTACGTAAAACGACTTCCAGACCGGATTCCAGACGTAGCTAGAACGCTGGAACTGGTGTATTGCTGCTCAAGGTATCTCAAAGGAGATAGGGTTAAAAACATAGGTGAATAAGTCTTTTTTTTTTATTAAAAAACAACTAGTCCTGGAACTTTTTGATACCACCTCGTATACATTTATATGCAGAGAAACTCCCAAAACATATCAGTGATTCAATTTTAATTAGACAATTCTATGCTTCAATATCGTTAACCTGGATGACACTTATACGGTACAATTTATGACAAAGATATAATTTTATTTGTATTTGAAGAACTGTTTTTTTTTTTTACTCTGTGTGTGTAAAAAAAGAAATCAATAAAATATTCCCACTTGTACACTTCGATAGCTATCGGTATTCTTTATAATTTTAGCGTGTGAGGCAGGCATCTTCACTTTGAACTTTAGAAGCGTGTATTTAATAAGAAGATCTAATTTAATTTCAGATTCATACCAACAGTAAAAGTATTACTGTACAGATAAATCTGTAGATACATCATCCGATTTCATTGTCATTGTGAAGGTTGACATACCTTAATGGAGATAGCTATTAACACCTGTCTATATTCATTGGAAATTGTAATTCAGAATTCAACTTTCTGATAAATTCTTTATTTATGTGCTTCCTCCTTGCATTTGGCCACCATAGTAAAGTTATATAAACAGTAGAACCATACGCTCTATAGATGGAGAAGGGAGTGTGTATATTGCTTTCCCAACCCCTCCTAGACCGGTGAAACTGATACCATTAATGTTCCTTTTAATCCTTTGCATTTCAATGCCTGCGGGTAAGATATGAACAGGACAAGAATCCTCAGAAGGCAACGTATTGATAATTAACGATTAGGTATATTGATTAGTGTAGGGCCTGAGTATTGGACACAAAAAGCGTGAGAGGAGAGAGAGGGTCGAATAGGACGTGTTTGCTTGAGTGGAGGTAGTATGATCCAAATCATATCCGAGGAGCAGATGCCAATATAATAGTGTAAAATTGACAGAAAGACGAATTGGCACACCTGTAGGCCAAAGGCTGGAAGAAAGTTTGTCAGTAATTTTATGCTTTTCACTTGGGTTAGGGTTCTAGTAATACAGTTTGAGCGGTTTGAGATATGGAAGGAAAATTGGTGAGAACTGAGAAACCACGATTGCGGTCAAGTGTTAAATTCAGGGTTGACTCACCAAAGTTTTCTTACTCTACGTAGTTGTAATTTGAATTTAGGTAAGTTACTTTAAAGTAAAGAATAGTTTATTGCAGTTTAGATATCTCTGAGATATGGTAATTTACAATATCTCAGGGTACCAGTAAACTAACTTACTTTAGACATAAATAAAAATAGCAACATATAATCTCATAAAATGTTGAAGATTATGATTAATTTTATCTTGATAAGAGACAACAAAGAAATAGCTGCCTTTGGGAGGCTATATCAGGTCCATTTGTAAAACTATGTAGGACGTCACGTTCTACATGATGAACATGACGTGCTACAAGTGTATCCATATATCTATCCTCAACCATAGTGGGATTCCCATAGTATACTGACATGTTGAGTTTATTGTTGCTTAGTCTCGTGTGAGCTTTGATCTTACAGACCTATGCTCAAAACCATTCCAAGTATGAATATTTCTTGCTTAATTTTCAGACAGTATTTGTATGATTATTTCATTCAACAGATAATGTAAGGGACATTTGGCTGTTATTTCTTTGAAGTCGATGAAACCTATTTACTGCAGTAAGGTTCTAAGTAGCCTGACGACGAACAGAATACAAGACGTCAAACATTCAGACACCTGTTAAATCGTATATTTCAATCTTTTGTGTATCCCTGCCAAAAGACACAGTTTTAATTTCTGTATAATCAGCCGACTCTTTAATGGCAAGCATGTGAGTGAAGTAGCTGCCTTCGGACATAACATTAGATGTTTCTAATGATTTATACGTAATCACTGTATATTCACACAACAGTAATTATAGTGTGATGCGTTAAATAACTTGTCGAATGAACACAGGAATAAAAATAGAAAGACAGTAAAAGAAGAATTAATCTAGAGCCAAGTTTAAATCGATGAATTCTCAGAGGTATCAAGAATTTAATTAATTGAACAGTCACGAAAAAATGTACGCATTTACGACAAGTGGCCACGACCACACTAACATATATACATGAATATATATATATATATATATATATATATATATATATATATATATATATATATATATATATATATATATATATACAGGCATATATGTATATATACATATATATATATACATACACATACATCATATACATGAATATATATATATATATAATTTACATGAATATAGATCACTGATAGTAATCTGTAAACGTATATGTCAAGAATCACCTTCCCACAAATATTTTATGCATACTAAATAGAAAATACACTCAAACATATACCTCGTATTTCACATAATTTAAATGAAGTTTAGTGAGAAACACATAATGTCTTGTCTAATATATAACTATCTAATTAAAGAATGTTAAATATGTAGTTGATTTCTTTTGTCCATTTAAGTTAGAGAAATGGTCTGTAGGAATTTAGCAAACTGAAATTAAAACGGTTTGAGAATTCGTAGGGTAATGCTAAACGCAGTTGTTTCAGTTAAGGAGAAATGTTTTATTAAGGGGGTTATCTGAAGGTTCTAGCCTGGAAATAAGTATTGATTTATGAAGGTAGTCTAAAATTGAAAGTAATTTGCTTGCTATATCTTGCGAGTCTAACGACTACGTACAAAATTCCATTTCATTTTTACCATGGATTTACGTCGAGTTTATCAATCATGTGTCGACTTTCCTCGAAAACTGGGTCAATAACTAGATTCAACGTTACAGCGTTAACTATTGGCTTCCAGAAAACATTTGGTGTATAAAATATAATTTTTGAAATGATCGTAAGTATATATTTGTGGGTTTAGTGTTCATTCTGCTTTCCGTGTTGTTATTATCATCGTTAATTTTTGACACACAGGACATATATTTATGTATATAGACATAGATTTGGTGTTAGTAGCTGACGATGCGCAACATCACAGAAATTCAAGCGGCCTACGATTTAGAATATTTTTTCATCACAAATGTCGCTTGGGAGGAATATTTTCGCAGTGAAAAATCTTCCTATGCCCGAGTGTGCTTGAGCGTGTAAATATAAATTTACAAGAATGTGTGTGTGTGTATGTATATATATATATATATATATATATATATATGTATATATATATATATGTGTGTGTGTGTGTAAATAATATAAACAAGATTCAGTTGAATAAGGTACTTAAATCTAAGGCACCCAGTTAGGTCAGAATAACATGCATACACAATTTTTACCTGAATATCAACGTTGGTACAGAAGTAATGGCGGAATGATATCCGGGCTAATGTATGCAGTCAATTTAACTCAACTGAGTATATAGTTCACTCTTGAGCTAATCAGATACGTACATTTTATTAAATATACAGTCCATTATTTAATTTAGAACACGCGAGGGACATGTTTTGGGGTGAATTAAAAACACATACGTAACAACTGAACGACAGGTGCTATTTTGCGACTTAGCTAGTTGAGGAATCATTTAATATCATTTAAAAATTATTTTAAATGTCTTCGATTGTAAGATCCATGTATTCATCTAAAGAAAACGTTTTTTTATAATGATATAAATGTACTCATTTATCAATGAAAAATTTGTTAGAAACGGCGGTAATGATAATTGTTACTGATATATATATATATATATATATATATAAAGTAACGAAGGCAGCTATACGCAACATAAAAACAAAAACTAAAAGTTCAAATGTCACTAATTGTGAGTGAGGTTGTAGGGTGGCACTTATATTTGCTAGGAATAAGAGTTAAAACACTTAGAGCTGCAAAAAAGCATATTTGCAGATGCTGACGGAAGATAACCACTAAACAGCGAGCAAAATCACTGTACCAGTCTAGTTTTCCTTGCAAATTACACGCTCATCTGTACTGACTACTCCATTGCTGGATGGTTTTGATAGATTCTGAGTTCAATAAAGGCAACAGCACAACAGAAAGTGTGAAGAATATTAATGCACTATATGGGGATCGAACAATAAGCGTAAGCCAGTGTCAACGGTGGTTCCAGAAATTCCGAGCCGGAAACTACAGCCTAGAAGACGAGCCTCACCCTAGAAGATCTGTAGAGCTCGACGAGGACGTTCTGTAAACTCTGGTGGAACAGAAACTCGTCGTAACTGTCAAGGAACTAGTAGAGAAGCTTGGATTTGGTCATTCAACAATTCATCGACCCCAGCGCTGGAAGAAAAGCGACCATCATTAGTTTCAAGATGAGAGCATCCGGTTAATGCTCGGCAACATACAACGCGGATGACATTCAGCGGCTGGAGTTGTTTGAATGGAAAATGATGCCCCACCCACCATATTCACCAGACATTGACCCATCTGATTATCATGTATTCCGCAGTCTCCAAAAATCATTTGCACAGAAAGTATATGAATTCTATAGACGAGGTCAGAACAGTACTGGAAGAATATTTTTCGTCATAGGCAAGTGATTCTTGAAAGAGAGTCCTTGCAAGTCAACCAGATAAATGGAAAAGCATTGTAGAAAATAAAGGAGAGTATATTTTATATTTCAAAAGGGCTTAATTTTGAAAAATAAAAATATTAAAAAAATCTCATTATTTATGGGTTGAACAATAAATATATAAATACACATACACACACACTTATACAGAGATAGATAGATTGATCGATAGACAAATATATATGTGCGCACACACACTCGCGTAAACAGACATGCGTATGCACAAACACTCACAGAAACCAAAAAATCGGGTCGGGTGTTGAAATCAATATGGTTTCATTTCGTCAGGGCTGTGCCGATAAACCATAAAAGTACACTCCTCCGTCGTTTGCTTATATTTCGTCCCATTCCCAAAATTTAAAGCGTATATATACAATACACGTATTGAGAAGTCAAACGTATGTATGTATGTATGTATGAATGTATGCATGTGTATGCATGTACGTATATATGTATATATCTAAGTATGTATATGTATGCATGTATGCACATAAACATGAATATAATGGAGCTGTATATATCTGGTAAGTGATTACATCCGAAATCGATTGTCAAAACTAAAGGTAATAACAAAATGGAAGAACCCTTTAAGAATACACAAGTAATGTTACATCCAATTTTTGGTGTATATTTTCGAGAACCCACAATAATAGTCACTTTCTGACACTTAGTACCAACTGCACATTTCTCAAAGATAACTACTGGAATTTAGTTACTGCCAAATAGATATGTCTATACACGCCTGAGATGGTTTCTTTGCTTTTGTCAGTTACTTCTTTGTTTATCTTTGTGTGTGTGTGTGTGTGTGTGTGTGTCTGTGTGTGTGTGTGTGTGTGTGTGTGTATGTATGTGTGTGTGTGTCATATGAGTGCGTCCTTGTACACACGTATATAGCTACATGCAGATATCTGTTTATGCACACACGTATGCACATGCATACGCACAACTGTGTTTGTGTATAAACATAATTAAGTGGAGGTAATATTAGGCTCAACTTAGCTATGGTGCATTGGTGTTATTCCATTTGGAATTACCGTTGAGACTGTGTCAGTATTCTCTTATTCAAAATAATTCACTTACGTCTCGTAGTATTGTTTCACCAGGAAACTTTACAGACAAGATATAATACGATATTCACACTGAAACTATTGAGTGCCTCTGTGTGTATATCATATATATAAAAATTCATGCATGCACACACACACACACACACACACACACACACACACACACACACACACACACGCATATATATTTATATATATCATACACACTCGATGTGTGGGTATTCTATTACAGATAATACATAAAAATAAAAAATAACCTAATGGGTATATCTGAAAGTAAACTCGTGGTATCTATTTGCACATCATGAAATAATACTTTAAAGCATATAATCAGTATACCAGCAGGGTGTAAAATATACTTCCTTAATGATCTCCTACGTAAGTTAAAATTAAAATTATCAATTATGCAGGAACTACACGTGTTTCAGTATTGGAAGATTATAATACGTATACATACATACATACATGCATACATGCATACATACATAAATACATACATACATACATACATATATATATGTGAAAGTGCATGGCTCAGTGGCTAGATCGTCGAGCTTACGATCGTGAGGTTGTGAGTTCGAATCCCGAACAGGGCTGCGTGTTCTGTTTTTGAGCAAGACACTTTATTTCACGTTGCTCCAGTTCACTCAGCTGTAGAAATGAGTTGCGACGTCACAGGTGCCAAGTTGTATCGGCCTTTGCCTTTCCCTTGGATAACACTGGTGGCATGGAGAGAGGAAGCCGGTATGCATGGGCGACTGCTAGTCTTCCATAAACAACCTTGCCAAGATTTGTGCCTGGGAAGGTAACTTTCTAGGTGCAATCACATGGTCAGTGATGGCCGAAAGGTGTCTCAGCATATATATATATATATATATATATATATATACATATGCAATCATCAGATTTACAATTCTACCAACGCATCGTCAGGTTCTTTTTTAAATATTGTTAATGTAATTTTACATCACTTTAAAATTACGCGTTAAGTTAAACATTAAATTAAAAATTTAAAATGATACTTTATAAAGTTAAGAATTAAGAATTATAAATTATAAATTATACATTATGAATATGAATTAGTATACATATATTAAACTTATAAAGTCAAGTATATACTGTCAAATGCAAAATATAAGATATAAAATATACATTAGAATAAAAATGTCTGTGATTAAATGTGAAAAAAAAAAACATAAAAAATGGAGATACATATCCTCCTTTTTATGGAACCAAGATGGCAATAAGAGGAAGTGAAGATAGCAGTGCACTATGGGAATTTATAGGTGATTAGCACCAAGTGGGTAATTCTACTCTGCATAGTTTAATTTAATATATCTTCTATTATTATCTTCAAACTAATGCTGCTGAGGGATATATATATATTATAATATAATTTTTAGTAATATGTGACTAGTTTATTTATTCTGTTATTTATATAATCTATTGAAGTACTGTAGAAATCAAAAGTGTGTGGTTATTAGCTTCAAGCTCGGGGGGGGGGGGTTCAGTATTTCATCTTATTGAAAGTAAAATTATATTTGTTTCTACATTTAACACCACATTCAGTAATTTATCTCTAGACTTCATCAGTTTTATAAATTCTGTTATACATAATAAACACATTTCATTGCCAACATTATAAGAGTGGGCTCTAACTATTTTACTCCAACTAAGGGTGTAGTCTCTTTTTCTAGATTTTAATTCCCATATATACTTACTTAAACCTGTGGACTTACTTAAATTAGGATTTTTGAAAATCTGGTAGTGTTCGGAGATTCTTTTTAAAATTTCATTTGCTATAGATCCTTTATAAATCTTATTTATACTTTTTTATCGTTGTTCTTAGAGCTTACTATACATTTATAAATTACATTATCAATATTACAATTATTAGAGAGCTTACTTTTAGTCTTATCATGACATGAACATATTTCTATCTGTTGATTAAAACTCCCATCACCATCAGTTATATTACGGTTGGAGCTATTATTTATTGTGCAATTATAATAATTATTTAATTTCTTATTATTTATAGAGGAACTGATATTACCTACATTCCTCGAATGTTGATTAGCTCACTCTTATGGTTTTATTGGAAAATATATTTGAATATATGTTGTCCTTATTAAGAGATATTTTTATAATTTTAAGTGTCTCCATAATAATATTAGGCATCACTTGAGCCCTATACGGAATAATTAACCACATAGTATCCTTCCTATTTTTCATATTTTTATATTATCATTATTAGACATCATCGGTATTAAAGTGTTATACTTAGGTGTGTTATATCTCCGCTTTTTTATTTTAGTATGTTTCTTACTATTGATCATATTGTCATTATCAATATTAATATTATCATTGTCATCATTAATAATAACTATATTGTTTTTATTTTTATTTAGTTTCGTATATTGTCTTTTATTATTATTCATATTTTTGTTGTTAGTATTATCATTAGGATTACCTGTTATATTATTAAGGTGTTCGTAATAATAAAATAATTCTATATTAGAGTTATATCCTGCTTCTTTTAATGCCTTATTATAATATGGGGCATTTTTATTAAAAGTGTCATAATCTGAGGATAGCATAGACATTCTTTTCCCTATATTATCTATAAAAGCTTCATTAATTGATCTAGGATGTTGACTTAAAAAGAACTAATATACATTAAATTTCCATTCAACTTATGGAATGTATGGATCTTATCAGTGACAAGATTAAGTTTGAGGTCTAGATAATTTACTGCATAGTGTTCATTCTATATAGGCATCCCTAAGCCATAATTCTTAAAGAACTTGTACATTTTCTTCTTATGCATTGTAACGACCTATTAGTATAGTTCCTGGTTATAAGTAGTAAGTCGTCCCTATAAAGACCACCCTCTATATTCGTAAATTCTATCTCTAGTTCAGATAAAAGATATAATCCTAAAAAATATAACTTGGGCAGAATCAGGGGCACCCAAGGGTATATCAAGACAATCACTTGTGTCTTTTCTTGCCCATAGTTTATCTTTATATTTTATAATAGACTTCCTCGCGGTCAACACAACTTTGACTTCTGCAAATGACATATCTACCTTTCTCATGGAATATGATAGGGCCTTATTTAAAGCCACTTCATTGATAAATGAATAATAATTCTCTATATTAGTTTGAAGGAATTTACATCTATTTTTAGGTTAAGATTACCTAACCTATTTAATTTAGCTAATGCTAATTTACTAAGTCTGCCTATGCCTGATTTGCTAGGACGTATTATATATATATACACGTTTATATATTCGTTTTACAAGATTCTTGATGTGAATTCGTGTGTTGAAACAAATATTGTATTTGGGGATGTTGCCAATTTAAATAAATTCTACGTTGTTGAGTGAGACCCCGTGTTCCTGCTCGGCGTGCTGGTACAGAACCGATGAGCCCTTATCTTCCTTAAGTTCACTCCAATGACCATTTACACGCTCGCCTATGCTCCGCGCTGTCTCTCCTTCGTACATCATTGTCTTGTTACAGCACCGTCTCTCTGCACATCTTATACTGTAGACTACATTCCTAGCTTTACAGTTTGTTTGTGGTCTCCATCTACATAAAGTTCCTATCGGTACAGGGGGTTCTACTAAAAGAGTAGGTTCTACCGATAAGGGATTTGATAGGGCTGCCTGGGCTTTCCTCAAATCTTAATTCTTAGCTTAAGTTTGTCTAGAGCCCAGCTAAAGCGATACGCCAGTTCGCCTCTAGGGATGGTGTCGATAAACATGACACTCTGGTATTTGTGGCTATCACACCATGAGTTGTCCTTCCCTATTTTCTTCTTAGTTCTTTCAATAATGTTTCATGACTTGCTCGAATAGAGTGGGCAAATCCCATTCCTATCGATACATACGATAGTTTCAAATTTCCTCATGGCTCCTTTGTATACTCTGATCCTTTCTCTATGGCTGTATCCTGAAAACTGCATGCGGTGAACGAAGGGGTGGCACATACGGGGCACATTTCTCATTACTCTATCACGGAACAGTTCTCCATGTATATATATATATATATATATATATATATATATATATATATATATATATACAATGCTTTGGTAACAGAGTTAACTAAATTTGCTCCTGTACAACGATACGAACTACGTCTGAACTGTGTAATAACAATGAACCATACTTAATAGATGCATATAGTCCTCTCCCATCAGCTTTATACAGATATGCACTACATTATTTATGCATTTATATATTTATGGACACATATAAACACATGTATATATGTATATATATGTATATATATATATATATATATATATATATATATATATATATATACACACACACACACACACACACACACACACACACACACACACACATATATATATATATATATATATATATATATATATATATGTATGTATGTATGTATATATATATATATGTATGTACGTATATATATATATATATGTATATACATATGTATGTATGTATGTATGTATGTATACGTGTGTGGGTGTGTGTTTGATTTCATCTATTATATTTCTAACTTATTATTTGTGCTGTCTTTACCTTACGGTCATATGTACCAACATCACAAGAATCCGATTTCAAGATACATATGCTATACGCAGTTATTTCTTAACGACATTATATATGCATAGCGAACGACACCCATATCCGCTCAAAACCACAAAACTACCTACTAAACAACCAGCAAAGAAAGTAGAGAGAGAAGAAAAGTTAGCAACGAAACTTACAAATAAGTAGACGATCGTCTAAGTGTCAAATTAGAACTATGCAGTAGATTCGTTTACCTGAATGCTCAACTTAAATGGAAAGAGAAGATAAAGAAAAAAAGAAGCCCTGAGGTATGTAAGAACTTACTAGTAACTAAATTTGAATAGTTACATTAGACTTGTACCAGCGACCAGGTCGAAGAAGGGCAACGGAAAATTTAATACCTTATATGTTAAACAGTGAATGAATATAAACGTTTTTGTGTTCATAACTCCTTGAAATGTGTGTCCGCTATATATGTAAATCCTAAGCATACATACATGCATACATGTATATTTATATATATATATACACTTTTGTAGGTATTTGTGTGTGTATGCGTGTGTACCCGTACTTGCATACATACGCACATGCTTGCTCATACGGACATTTATATATATATATATATATATATATATATATATATATATATATATATATATATATATATATAGTTTTAGGGAAATATATATATTTTGGATTTTGTCCCTAATATTATTATATATATATATATATATATATATATATCTTTGTATGTATCTATATATTTGCGTATCTATCTATCTATATAAATGCACACATATACACATATACACACATATATGCACACAAGAAAGGGATATGAGTGAAATCATTCGAAGTAGTTAGTATCATGAATTTAAAAGTGAATTATTACGAAAGCCATATTAAATACTGCACAAGATAGTTACTTACGCAGTATTTATTCAAACAATCTCCTCTCAGCACACATTGCCAGTGACTCAAAATAAGAAGGGGAAATGATATTAAGGAATAAAACATCTAATACATAAATATCTGTCTATATGTCTGTCTGTCTGTCTGTCTGTCTGTTTATCTATCTATCTATCTATCTATCTATCTATCAGTGAATATATGTAGTGTATATATTTGTAAACATGTGAGTATCAGTATGCATACATATGTATCCACACATATGTACATACACACAAGCATACGCACACACATATTTAACCACATGCCTCTCTATGCGTATCCGTATGTGTTTGCGTAAGTGTGCGTGTATGTAGGTATGTTTGCGTGGTAAATATGTCGTATTAGTTTTATGTGGTATTGTTGACGTCTATTCTGTTTTGTTTATTTGTTTATTTTATTTATGTAGACAATCATAGCATCCACTTCTTGTGCACTCTCAGTGATTAAATATTACGCTTATAACTAAAATTGTACTTACTACTTTCATGAACGCCTCCCTCCAACTCTGTTTCTGTCTCTGTTTATGTCCCTACTTCTCCCTCCCACCTCTCTCATTTTACTACTGTAATAGGATAGATATAGGATACTGGAGTAACTCGATAACTTTTAAACCGTGGCCGATTTTTGGTTGGATTTTTCATGGATGATATAGTCGGATTAAAGTTCATTTACATGTATAAAAGAAAAAAAATATTTATTAATAGATACCAGTAAGTATATATCTATCGTAATATTACAATCGTAGTATGAAATATGTCACATTGAGAAAAGTAACACAAAGTAAGTATGGTAGTTGTCTTGGCTGTAGCGACGTTAATGCCAATATGCGAAAACTTTAAAGTGCAGAACTGCCTGGCAGTATATCATTAACAGCAACAAAATGTCAACAACAAAATGAAACCATTGATCATGTTGTCTCCATATGCAGTCTTCTTGGGCCTACAGAGTATCTCAACAGGCTTGATAGAGCAGAACAATATATTCATTGGGTAATTTTGGAAAACATGGACCTGTCACATGACAAAATTGGTGGGGACAAAAACCACCTCCAGTGCTTGAAAACGGTCACATCTCACTCCTATGAAATTTCAGCATTCAGACTGACAGAAAAATAAATGTGAATAGGCCAGACATTATATTGAAAGACTTCAGACAAAATCATGCTTCCTCATAGATATGACTGTCCCAATCGATATAAATGTATCTGTCAAGACCTACCAAAAACTGAGCAAGTATAAAGAACTTGAAATAGAAATTGGCAACATGTGGAACCTCAAGACTAAAGAAATACCTGTTGTCATAAGTGCCCTAGGAATGATAGAAGAAGGGGCTGATTGCTACCTAGCTCAGATATCAGGAAATCCCAAAATGGCAGAAATTCAAAAGATAGCCCATATCCTAACGTAAAATACTGTTTACGTAATCTCAAGTTTTAAAACAAACTCATAATTTTCTTATGTTTCCTTAAACATTCTCTAGAACAATACTCTATACAAAACCAAGTACATGACACCCTAGATATAACACCAACATGTTTAGCTCTGTTTAGCTTGATATGAGAACACCATATCCCTCTGAATATCTTTGTAAAGTCTGAGTGCGAGCTAAATTAGCATTAAGTGATCCGGCACCCTAAGGGTACTGGTATCGTAAATTGCTCTCTCTCTCTCTCTCAATCACCTTGTTTCTAGCTATGAGGGCCATCAAATTCTTGTTGAGTCTCCTCACAAACACGTAATTGGGTGTTTCTGTTTTGGTTGCTGTGAGCATTATTTTGGGGATACGTGTGGTTTTGAGTGCATTGGCGGATTTGGTTGGCTCTTGATCAATTCTTCAATGCCAAACACGAAGGATACGTTGTCCGAGTTAGGGCACGTACATTGTGACGGGAGGGGACGAAAGCCATTCGATGGGCCAGGTGGCAGAGTTGCTACGGGGAAACAAAGTAAGTATTCGGTCTTTGGCGAGCAGTGATGGGCGCATGGTACTGGTGATGCATTTGCTGTTTCTATGTTCGATGAGCTGGGGGTTGCTGTGTTTTAAGGTGTTGGTGTAGCTTCATCTGGTTTCTTTTTCTTTTGTGTTTTACGTTTTGCGGTCGCTGAAAAAGGTGGTAGAAGTACCAATAATTGTCGGAGCCATGGGAACTGTGAGTAAAAATCTTGAGAAGTACAAGGAACAAATTAGGGGCTGCAAGAATGGTGGAGCACTTTCAGAAAACAGCACTGCTTGGAACCCCTCGAATACTCCGGTTGGTGTTCGAAAAACAAGGGATGTAACCTTAGTTCACTGGTAATGAACAGCTGGCACCGTAGTACATCTCCAGCGTTAGAAGCTGTGCAAAGACAATAAATAATAACAATAATAATTTTACTGTATCTGGGGAATGTCACTCTCCTTTAGTGCCTTATCAATTAACACGCTTACCGGTTCGATTTCCACTCAGTTACTTATTTGCTTTTCTAAAATTTCCGTTGCGTCTTGCAATCTCTTTGATAGTCGTTCGCTTCAAGAGTGAACTGCTATTGAGGAGGTTGCAAGACACAACAAACATTTTAGAAAAATATATAAGTAAATGAGTGGAAATCGAACCGGTGAGTATGTTAAGTAATAAGACTCTAAAAGCGAATGACTCTCCTCAGACAATAAAATATGCTTCAACACACGAATCCACATAAATAATCTTGCAAACCAAATACAAAATCGAAATAATAATAATAACAACAACAACAATAACAACAACAACAACACCAATAATAATAATAATAATAATTATTATTATTATTATTATAAGAAGAAGAAAAAGGAGGAGGAGGAGTAAGAGAAAAAATATGATGCTTTCTTTTATTTACCTTTTAATTTAATACTGCTGCTACTGCTACTACTACTACTACTACTACTACTACTACTAATACTACTACTACTACCACCACTACTACTACTACCACCACCACCACTACTACTACTACTACTACTACTACTACTACTACTACTACTACTACTACTACTACTACTAATTATACTACTAGTAGGAACAATGGTAATTTACTATTTACCTTTAGTGCAACTGAGCCGCGTATACTGAATAGATGTGAATTTCTAGCCTGCAGTAAACTAACATAATTTTGAAGAATGATACATCCTTTGAAAATACCTTTCTGTTTGTAAATATTTTGATTTCAATAATGCATTCGAAAAACATGTCTTTCTTAAAAAGAAATTGAAGCGAAAGTGAAAATAAAACATATATTAAAAAAATTAAAAAACATAAATGTAAAATACGTTAATTATGCCTTACTCGGAAAATAACAAGAGAATGTTTTAAACAACAAAAATATCTCTTCGTGAATTCCACAGTTTATCATCCTACCTCTACTAAGCTTCACCAAACAAGTCTGCCGGCTTCATCTAAACACATAATAATTTACTGATTTACATTACTTTAACCTTTAGTTTTAGCTCATCTGTGTAGAATTACACAATTTTCTCTTAAGAATGCTACATCGACATTCAAATTAGGAACTGCATGTGTCACGTAACTGGTAATCTGTAATGTGGTGAAGAGATAGCTAAAGTATAATTTACTAATACCGACACTCTTCATCATACTGATTCGAGCCATTGTTGTAATACACCGTTGGACGGTGGAGAAGTTGGGTGCGGTAAAGTTAATTTCTTATCATTAGTTATAATTTACAATGGCAGGTGAATATTTTCGGGGGACTCGGTGCGTGCAAATATTCATAATATTTATCATGCTTCAGCATATATAGTTATGAACAGACTATGTGAATGCAACTAAATATGTAAATGTAAAAGCAATATACATTAGATATATATCCTATATACAGGAATATATATAGCTATATATGCACATATACATGTATACTCAAATATATACATACGTGCGTACACACAAATATATATGCGCTGAAACATACAAATACACATATAAATATTGTACCATATTCAAATTGTAATGGTGCAGTCAGAATCAGAAATTAATGGAAATATGTATAGGTATATACTTCTTATGTTAGAATATATATCTTCAAATATACACGCGCTCACACACGCAATAACGTACAGAGATATATATTCATGTATAATTAAATGTATAACTATAGGCGTGTGTGTGTGTGTATATATATATATATATCTATATATCTATATATATGTATGTAGAAGTATATATACACACACACATATAAAATTATGCATCCACACACACACACACACATATATAAACACTTGTATAGATTTACTGTTAAACATTACTCTATGTTTAAATAATGGTACTTGCTATAAACAAGAATAAATGGAACCGTATATAGATACGCTATTAATGCATATAACAGTAATAATGATAATAATGATCCTATCTATTACCTGGCACAGTACTTATTTGATAGACCCCGAAAGGACAAGAGGCAATGTCGACCTCGGCGGAATTTGAACTCAGCGAATAGCGAAATACCGCTTCGCATTTCTTTCAGTGCACTAAAGATTCTGTCATCTCGCTGCCTTAATAATAATAATAATAATAATAATCCTTTCAACTATAAGCAGAAGATCTAAAATTCTCTGGGAGGGAGTAACTCATTACATCCACCTCAGTACCCAACTGGTATTTAATTCATCGAAAGACAAAGTCGACCCCGGCGGAATTTGAACACAACATAGCAGCAGACGGAATACCATTATGCATTTCTCCTGGCGTGCTTACGATTCCGCTAGTTCGCCCCCTCATAATGACAACAACAATAACAACAACAACAACAACAACAGGTTTTTGGGAAGCAAGCTTCTTACTGCCACTCCTGCTCCTGTATGTATATTAAACACGTTTATTGTTGAGACGAACATCCCATCTAAGAGTGTTTAAAGTCTGAACAACAGCGAAAAGATGTAGGTGCAATGATATTAGCTAATCCAAATTTTGGCAAATTAAAGACGATGGAGTGAGAACTTATCTTTTCTTGTTTCGTTACTGTTAGATCTTATGGACAAAGCATCATGCTTGTCAAGATTCGGAAGGGATCGGCATATGATGAAACAAGGGGACAGATGTAGCACTGAAAATTACCATCAGAAATAAAGTTCAGGGTAGTTACATTGAAGGATCTTTCTGCAGTTTAAATAAGCATTTTGCAGAATTTCAAATATACAGTGTAATGTAGTTACATACTTGGATATATTTGGATCGATTTGTATGTGTTGTTTCAAATCTCTCAAGAATAAATTGGGTAAATTTGTACAGGATGCACAGGTCAAACACAGTTCAACTCTTGTGGATTAAGGTGTCTTTGACTGCTGCTCAGATACAAATTTAAACTATTTGAACTGTCTTTACATAATTGAATGGCTTCAAACAGTAACATACTAAACCAGTCCCTAATTTATTTCACCAAATATATCCCAATATGTTTGGTGAAAGGAACATTTACAATGTTATAAAATGGAATTGACGTTCACAAAACAGCAGCAACTCAATGATTTGCAGACTTCTTCGCTTTTACTCTTACGACCCTACAAATATTGATTCCAAATGTTGACACGGGGCCACCAATTTCTGGGGAGAGTGTAAGTCGATTGCATCGATCACAGTAGTCAACTGGTATTTATTTTATCGACTCCGAAATGATGAAAGGTAAAGTCATCCTCTGTGGCATTTGAACTCAGAACGTAAAGACGAATGAAATACCGCTAAGCATTTTGTCTGGCCTTCAAACAATTCTGCCATTTCGCCGCTTTTGTCACCCTAACATATTTGCCTTTACTTTTGTCTACCTCTTCTTCTTTGCATATTTCTGTCTTTTATTCTGTCTATTTTTTCTCACCCCGCGTCGTTCTCTTTAGCTTCAGTTAATTAATAATATATATTACATTAATTATATTAACTTATAATTTCTGCTTAACCACTTTTGCAATTAAAAATTATTCTATATACAACAACATACTCTATTTAATCACACGTTCATTCTAATCTATAAGCTCCTCTTCCAAAGTACATAAAAGGCTTTGGAAGCAATCCCTGAAAAATAAAACTAACTTCGAAATCAGTGTCTTTGTCAATAATTCCCCAATGAAAATAAATATGATAAACTTGTTAAACTTTTTTGAATGATATATCAATTAATGTTTGATAGAGAATTATATATATATAGATATGTGTATGCGCGTGTGTGTTGCATGCACGCGTGTATATGTATTTATATACACACGTATGTATACCTATAAGTCAATATGTTTATATATATATATGCACAACAGCTAAAAACAACGGTAGCACCGTCCTCTATAGGACAACCACATTTAGTTGGCAAATATATCTTACGATTCCGTAATGTTACTGTTTATCTTTCGCTCAGAGATTTAATATAACTTATCTCTCTCTTTTACGAGATTAGCGACAGTATGTCGCAAGAAAAAGGATATAGTATTTTGTGAGTGGAATGAGTTCTTCATCACTAGCCACTGAAGAGGGGTAACCACCCAGAAACTTGGCTCTGTGTGTATTATTGTATAATGTAAGGCTAGAGATGGGAGCGATGACCGCCCTTGCAAATACTAATCGGACACAGACTGTGTCGCTGGCCAGCTAGTGGATATGTCTTCCTGGGGCTAAAGACAACAGCAACATCGTCCTGTACAGGACCGCCACATTTAGTTGGAAAATATATTTTACATACATATATATATATATATATATATATATATATATATATATATATATATATTTATATATGTATATACAAACACATATTCGAATATACACACATACATGCAAATACATTATGACTATTGTTTCTCGTGATATAAAACCTGAGTCATTTAAGATATCTCTGAGAGCAATACCTATGAATATGACTTAAATAACTCGTTGTCGTTGTCATAAGCTCAGCTACTAATACCATGCATACTAAGAGAGATATAGAATAACTGGAGGCAGCAGAAGGTAACAAAGCTTTAAAACTTTGCAGATGCCCATCATTTGAGGAACCTCTAAGAGAGTACGGATTAGTCGACACTCTAACATCTTGATGAATCCGCAAGATACCCTCGAATGTAGGAAGAAACAATTTTCTTGGCTGCTAAATCGGAACCCAAAACCTGCATAGAATTTCTTGAGAAATATCACTCATAATTACGAGTAGACATACATGAATGTACGGACGTCATATCAAGCGTTCTCAAATGCTATGAACAGAACGAAACCGCGAAAATATTCAGGATTAGAAAACATTTCTCTTGAATTATTAATCAGACCTGACTGCCTCTTAAAATTAGGATTTTCTCTGATTTTGAATATAAGGGAAAACCACCTAATCGATCTAAATATAAAAAATGCAGTTATTTTCATCTTCAGGAAGGAAATGGAACGTTTTGTGAGAATTGGCGTGAAATACCATTGCTGTCATTTGTTGGATGCAAGCATATTTCTAGTCCGTCTCCAATTCATTGCCGAGAACTTTATGAATATCAGAACGGTTTTCGTTATTCTTGTGATACTTTCGATAAAAAGACAACTAAAATAGAAAATAAGAAAATAAGAATACAACAAAAAGCATTTTCCATATGGTGGAAAAAAAGCGAAAACCTTTTCAATGTGTAGTACCAGGAGAAGACACGAGGTTAGTTCTTATTGTTCAAACAATTTTAACCGACGTTTAAGCAATGCACAATGTTAAGTCAAGCTATTGTTTTGATCAAAATAACTTTTCTTCGATGCTTTTGAAATTTTCTTCAGGCAAACTTGTTGTTGACACAAGATACCGCTTTCATGGTGGACTATTTAATATATCGAGTTACTAAAATCCCACCCATCGCTGAGCTTCAATACAAAGAAGGTTCTTTTACACGCTGTCAAACACCAGGAACTCCAGAAACTAGTCAACAACTTCATCAGCGCAAATTTCATGTTTTTGACTATTAGCAATGTACAATCACTAACTCTCGCACAAAAAACCCATCCATGTAAAGAAATTAAATAAGCTTAGCATAAAAATGCAAAGGAGAGAAATGTAAGTAGAGTATATCCAATAATTCGTATTACCTTATTTTTAATTAGTCACACATCCAAGTTGAGAAGACCTTGGAGAATTAGATTACGCTCAATATTGACAGCAAATCCCTTCACTGACTCAACATTTCAGCTTTCACTTAAAATGTAATAATTGTATTATTTCAATTATATTAACATCTACTTGCAAATATAATTTTAGGTTTCTTATATAACTTCGCCTCAACTTCTCAACAATACATCCAAATATAATCAATATTATTAGTTTTGCTTCATTCAAAAAATAATAATGCTAACGTAAAAGTAATTTTATTAATAACTAACTTTTATTTAAATTATAATGTTTGGGAAAGAATATATTTATGTTATTACTGTATCTGTATAATAATAGAATAATACATTCTACACAAAATGTATTTGTCATTAAGAATAACTAAAACTACTTCATCATGAAGCATATATGTCTGTTTGCGCATGTTTACAGATTTCTTGTTAATTTTCCAACAGTTAATTAATTCTATTTTCGCATCTATTTCACTTCTAATCTAGTCCTGTCATTATTTTTGACTTGTGTATTTCGCTTATTTACATAACAATTTTTTTGCACAATTCATGCATTCTAGTGTTAGTAAAGTTATATAATTTTCTTGAACGATTTTCAATAGAGTTATAGCGAATGATATTGAACTAACATACTATTACAAGAACAATTTAACAAGCAATAGCTTTCTCCCTCCTAGGTATTTTAGAAAGTATAGAGGTTATTCCTCTTCACCAGGGAAGCCATATTACGCCACTGTTCAGCTTATCTTCTTCTACTGTCTTCTTTATTTTTTGTCTCTAGTCTTCAAATTAAACTAACAATAATTAACCATCACATATTCAAAATAACTTGCGATATTGCACCAATTACTGCACAATTCTCTGCTAAACGATTTCAATCATCTTGAACACAGATATGCCATTGTGTATGAGTATATATATATATATATATATATATATATATATATATATATATATATATATATATATATATATATATATATGTATATGCATATACATACATACATACATACATATATATATATATATATATATATATATATATAGTGTGTATGTGTGTGTGCATATATATATATGTGTGTGTACAGATATACATACAAACTACATACATATATATATATATATATATATATATATATATATATATATATATATATATATTCATATATCTATACATACGTTTATAGGGGTGTATATATATATATATATATATATATATATATATATATATATATATATACACACACACACACATATACTAAGACATGTGGAACTGCATGGTTTTGTGGTTAGGCCGTTGTACTCAACGTCATAAAATTGTGCCTTCGCTTCCCGGACTCGTTGATACTTGAGCAACACTTTATTTCACGTTGCTCCTGCCCACTCAGATGGCAAGTATGAGTAACCCTATCCAGTGGGGAATATATACACCTCTGAATCCTGGAAACCGGTCTTATGAGCCAAGGCCTCGGAAAAGTTCATTGATCCTTTTAAGATACACCCATACATGTATACATGCATGTTTGCTTCAACGTATATGCATATATGTGCATTTAATTGTCAGTATATATATTAAAACTATATTAAATTCATATAAATACATAGGAATGTCTTATATTCAAAGATATGGAATAATGCATGCATACACAGCTGTGCACAAAAATTACACAAATGCAATTAATGTCTGAATTTGTGTTTTGAAGGATCGTAGGAATCTAGTTATATCAATTTTTATCATATCCAATACTGTTTCCCATGATACACATGGATGGCATGTGAAAATATATGAATTAATAAAAGATATGGCACTAAACAAAAAGTTTCCCCACATTCTTGAAGGTGTTTTTAAATAACCCCTTTAAATAATTCCGTTTACTGAAATATTAAAACAAATCAAAGTGAGGCGTGACTGTGTGGCTAGCAGTTTGCTTGGCAGCTACACGATGCCAGGTCAGTCCTACTACAGGGTACCTTAAACAAAAAACTTCTACATTAGCCTCGGGCAGATCAAAGCTCCTTGTGAGTGGATTTGACAGACGAAACTGAAAGAAACCAGTCGTGTATATATATATATATATATAAATTTAAAATTTAAAAGAGAGTTTTGACACTGATATCCATTATTATTGAAATTTATTCCTATGTCAACATTTCTGTATAAGGCTATATTTAACTGTCAAATTCAAATTAAACATATAAATTACCTTACACATCTTCAGGGAAAAAAGGTAAAGAACAAAGAGTATATATAACCAAGGAGAACGATCCTTAAGGAGTCTACTTTAGACTTTTTGCGGAGAAATCTCTTGCTATATTGGTAGCGATTACATGTTTTTCTCATCATCAACACATTGTGGAGATATCATCATATGAATAAATATATATATATATATATATATATATATATATATATATATATATATATATATATTTGGAGGGGCATTTGTGTGTTTCTTTGTGTGTGAGTGCGTGTGTGTCTTTGTGTATGTTTGTCTTCCACCACAGCTTGATAACCGGTGTTGGTGTGTTTACGTTTCTATAACTTAGCGGTTTTGCAAAAGAAAACGTTAGAATAAGAACCAGATTTTACAAAAGATAATAAGTACAGGCATCGATTCGTTCGACTAGAATTCTTCATGCAGTGCACCAGTATGGCCGCCGTTCAATGACTGAAAAAAGAAAAAGAAACAGATAAATAGATAGGTAATAAAATAACGAAAGTGTTCGTATCCCTTACAGAAATTTGACATGTTATATTCTAAAACAAACACTTAAATAGCAAAGAGTAAAAGACGTGGGATATTAAGTTTACACTTTCACTTTCGTAGAAAGTAGTGGAAAATAAAGAGAATATTGTTGCTGTTTTCATAGGAATATAAACGGAACGCAAAAAATGTCGTGAGTTTCAATAGTTCTGTTTCCCATCGAAGCGATAAGGACCATCTATCTAGTCATCCTGCAGACTGACAGAGGATTTGCGCGGTGATTTAGAGTGCAGATGAGTTGCGCACTCTCAACCACACTCTCTTGTCCTCGAGTATTTCAATCCAGTAGAAAGACCAAGTCAAGATGACTGAGGAAGAATACGGATACAGTGGATGACTAAGATGTCTTGCTTGCCTCATCTTGCTCTCTTCCCTCCGCAATGTGTTGTTGCATCCTCCTTCTCTGTTGAACCATGTAAACTTTCTCCCGCAAAGTTTGCCGACTTTGGTCTTTACACGCACAGGTAGGCCAGCCCCTTAAGCTAATAAACTTATAGCTTGGACACTGACAGGTGGTACTATTCCGGGTCAGAATAGACATTGGAAAAATAGAGGCTAAGAAATGATTCTACACTCCTGAAAACAAAAGATATCCCGAATCAGTGCCCCACTATCGGATGCAGTTTATGGTAATACACAGGACATGGATAGGTGTTGCATAAGATAATCTGCATACGTTTTTTATGCATACATTCACAGAATCATATCTATCGGCAAATTCGAATATAAAAACAACTCTGAATTCAAAGTTTTTGTTCAGTTATGTGACTAACTCAGTGTTTAAAAATAGTACTGATTGCAGTGAATTTATTAGTATGTAGTATATTGTAGCAGTTTTGGTGAGTATACATTGAAATCTAGTAGTTACTGTCCCTAGCATTGGCACAAGTTCTGAGAAACACAGGGTAAACATATTACGAGGGGAAAGGTTCCTGACTTTAAAGGTACCACAAAACGCCTGTTTGGAAGCCAAACATTCAGACTTCTTTTACAGGGTTTAGAGGAATTGAAGGACTGCAGTAATAGGGGTGTGAATTTGAGAAGAGAATATGTTGAATAAAATCACAAGTAACTGAATCTGCTGTATTTTGTTTTACCCTAAAGCCAGTAACTTCTCAGCAACCCCTCGTAGAGGTAGTATTAGGCTAGTAGTTTACTTTATCAATCCTCCAAAATATATTCATCACTGAAACGAATTTGATACAACATGACCAAATGTGAAGTTGATAGGTCATAAAAGATTCAACAAATTGATCAGCCTAAAGAGGAGGGATGTACTGCAAGAACATACTGTCGATGGAGAATTTTATGCAGTACAATCATACCTTTTAATATGGTGTATGTGTTTTTTTTCCACAAGTGTTTTTCACAGGAGACCTTTTGTCTTACGCACGAAATATTCATAACAGTTTGTAATTTTCTTTACACCGCGTTTGAGTTACACTCGATTAAGTTGAATGATGATGTACTCTTTTCAGTTCATTTGAGTCATTCTCCTCCCCCACCACATGTATATGTGTTCGTGTGTGTATGCGTATATGGTGGTGTATGTACGCAAATGTATTCCCTATCTTATACAGTTTCACGTCTAGCTTAAAATCATTTTTATGGAGAACGTTAGAAATATGTTTATGTATATATCCCATTGAAATATTCATGAAGCTAGTTTAAAATCATTTTGGAGAGAGAGAGAACAAGAAAGCATATGAGTATATGTATGCATACGTACATGTATATGTAAGTGTGTTTGTATATATTTTCATCTCTAAACTTATATACATACATACATGCACGTATATATGTATGGAGAGAGAGAGAGAGAGAGAGAGAGAGGGGGGAGAGATAGAGATAGAGAGGGAAAGAGACATATAGAAAGAAAGACAGTAAGAGAGAGACAATGATTTCACTAAATTGTTTTTAATGAATAATTTATTTCTGCAGTAATGGTTAGTATTCGTTGAAAAGATTATTGTTTTCGATAATAATTATTTTGGGAAATATTTTTACTCCTCCTCGACTAAGTAACGGAGACTAAGTATTGGTTTGTAACTTAGGTAGGGAAAAACCAGGTCAGTGGCTGCCACACTTGATGCCTCTTAACGTTGATCATTGACTATGAAAGACCTCCTGTCCATGGCTGGCCACAAATTTTTGGAACAGATCAGTCAATAACTACAATAGTTCTTTCGTTTATGAAAACTGGGGATGTAGTTTGAGAGAGGTGCAGGCCCTATATCTAGCAGAATGAGAATTTGCTTAATGACTTCTCTCATAATGACAAGGCACATGTGACATCTCTTGTACCATCGTATTCAACATACTTGAATATAAAGAATTTAATCTCTTTTCTGGTCGTTCTCTTGTAAACGATTTTTGGGTCAGTCTGCGGAAAATTACTGTGCGGCCAAAATTTCAGTGTAGATTATTATGTCTTTCGGCGATTTTTTTTTGTTTCTTCAACATAAAATCTTTGATTTTAACTTTTACTGGTTTCAGTTATTATACGACGGCCATGCTAGCACACCGCCTTCAACATATCTTAGTCGAATGTATCGAACCCAATACTTATTATTTTAAGCGTGATACTAATTCTATCAGTCCTTTTGCTGAACCGCTGACTTAAGGGAACGTAAATATACCAGCTCAGTTGTCAAATGGTGATGGGGGACAAATATAGACACAATGACACACACACACACACACACACACACACACACACACACACACACACACACACACACATACACAGATATATTCTAGGTTTTCTTGTTAGTGATTATTTACATCTAAATATCAGAAAGAACAGTAGTATTTAAAGTTTGTGTTTCAAATTACTTCAAAATTAGTGGCAGTATTTTGACTCTCTGATATATACACAGCATACGACAAAACTTTGTGTTAGTGTTAAGCTTTTGAACGCGGAAAGTGAATATATTTGCGCGCTATTTTTATCATAGTTAACTGCAGAGTGGTTTTGACCAACGGTTTAGAACAAAAAAAAAAAAACAACTTATACTGCGTGAAGCGGAGACACCACTAGCAACACTTTCACACACACACACACACACACACCCACACACACACACACACACACACAAAGAAGTTTTCAGGTTTCCTCAATATATTATTCATGTATTGCAGAGTAAGAACTAAATACTTTTAGTGATGGATATATATAAACCTGTATGTACCTACAGGACATACTGAATAATTATTGCAGTGACAGCAAATACAAATGTTTTCTATTTTGGTGGATGATTAATATCATTACGGGAATGGCCATATTTGATTGCACAGTCAAAGCTTGTCACATCATTACAGAACAATGGTGACGCGAAGTGGCTTGTTCCCACAAATCTGGTAGTGCACGTTCTTGTTCTTCAACACTAACTTCCTTCAGCACAAGATAACGGTAAAGAAAAGAAAATTCTTAGCTTTTCTAAACTAGGATATGAAAAATAAAATTCCAAGTATTTTCAGCGGAACATATAGTATATGCTTTGGCGACCGCTATATTATTAGTGAAACACTCCATCTGAATTAGAACTTCATATATTTCCTTATGTGATATATTTTATCAAATTAAAGATCCTCCTCTGTTGCAAGTTTTCATTTCATATATTATCTTTTATGCAGTTATTGATTTGTTGCATACATTATTTTAAACTTTCCATATGTTTAAAGGTTATGAATAAATAAAACATAGCAATCTGAACGAAAGTTAAAGCGTTGGCTAAATATAATGTTTTACATGTAGACAGTAAAATGTAACTACATCGAGATTATAGAGATTAAATATAAACAATTTCAAAATGATGGTGTGATAGTTCATAGTTTACCGATCAATTTAGATAGAGAGTAAGATATGACTTAAAGATTCAGCTTTAAAAACAACTCAGATACTAAATCAAGAAACAGTCAATGGATTTACATATGTGTACATAGACACATGTATACCGAAAATACATACATACATGCATACATACATTCATACAACCCTACATACATACACACACGCATAAAATACACATAAATATGCATACCGACATACATATAGATATATATGTATGCGTATGTATATATATATATATATATATATATATATATATATATATGGGGGTGTATAAGTTTGTATGCCTATCCTGTGTGTATGTTCATGAACGTAAAACATATGGGTATTTGTACATAAGAATACATACACAGATATACTTACAGATATGCAAATATATATGTGAATATATATGTGTATACGACTGCATACATATCCTGTATAATATACATGCACATACATGTATAAAAGAGACACAGACACACAAACACACAAATACACAATCTCGCATATATAAAATTCCAGCACAGTCGTGTTTGTTTAGGAAGTAACACCACCTGAGACTTGTTATGTGTGAAAATACACAGTAGAATTGTGTTAGTGCTTACTTTGCAGAAGGGCGTCGAAATCTTCGGCATTTCGTACAAACGTTTGTCCACAACAATTGCACGAAAATATAAAGATTTGCATGTTCTTTAATTGGCACAATAACCTTGAGAGAATGTAATACTTATACAGATGCATACACATATACAAATATGCACACACACACATACATATGTAGATAAACACACACACACACACACACACACACACACACACACACACACACACACACACACACACATATATATATATATATATATATATATATATATATATATATATATATATATATATATATATACATATATATATACATATATATATACATATATATATACATATATATATACATATATATATACATATATATATACATATATATATACATATATATATACATATATATATACATATATATATACATATATATATATACATATATATATATACATATATATATATACATATATATATATATACATATATATATATACATATATATATACATATATATATACATATATATATATACATATATATATATATATATATATATATATATATATATATATATATATTTATATAAATAAGGATAAGATCGTTATTTAAAATATTGATCTTATCAAGTGGTCAGCATGGGAATAAAAACCATCAAAGGTAATAATTATTTAAAATTATAATACAGGGTATCAAGGGATACCACCACGCTGAAAAAATAGTCAGGATTTGACTGCTATTTTTTCAGCGTGGTGGTATCCCTTGATACCCTGTATTATAATTTTAAATATATATTTATATATATATATATATATATATATATATATATATATATATATATATATATATATATATATATATATATGGTGATTGCTTCACGTTTGCTTCCTTATTGTCGACGACATTTCTCACTTTCCGTCTATACTCACTCAAATACTTATTCAGTCCTGCTGTCGACCTGCATGGTCAGAAATATAGTTGACACGAAAATTATAACTTACTCTGCAATTCCAGTTAAGTCAGCACGCATCGTTACTCTATTATAGCCACAGGGCTTTCAGTGGATGAAATGAGAAATGATATCTCCTTAAAGAGATTATGTACGTCATTGCATTATAGTGGAAAACGCTTGTACAACAGTAATACCTCTGTCTGAGTCTCCTTGATTAGTACCAAATTGAGAGACTGAAGTGAGATGATCAGTAATGAAGTGAAGTCGCAGGATTTACATCAGAGTGTTCTTCTCCTAGAAGAATGTTGTGACAACAGCTAGGGGTTACTCACTTTTGGGGGCTTTAGTGTGAGCCCTAACACAGACCAACGGTATTTCTGCATTTCTGGCGCTGAGATGGATTGTCATGACATCCTACCTGGGATACGAATTGGTGGTACAACGCTGGGTCAGAATCTCGTGACAAGGGTGGTTAAGAGGTGGTACCATATCCCTCAAAACTCTGGAACACCCAAATTGGATGAAGTTTAAATTCATACCTATGACAAAACACAAAACCTGTGTGCGTTGTACTTCCCTATGTTGTCGTGAAAATTGATGGAATCACTCTTGCACACGAGAGCATCAAGTAGGTGAAAACTGACAGAAAAAAAGGCCAGCACAATCATATATATCTTTATTCACATACGCAAATACACATATAAACACACGTTAATGTATGCACATTTGTTGAAATAGTTAAAAGATACTTCACCATACTCGGTAGAACAGTCGTTGTTCCTTGAAAACGAAATAATTTATTACTGTGTTATTTTTTTATTTTCTTAGCCCCATTTTGAATTTATCACCGATCGACTATATTGTTCTTCGAAATTCAGACAGATGATTCACTAAGCGTAGAGAAATGCTCGTATCGAAGCGTTATATTGTTGCAGGTGTAGTTCATGAGGCAGAATATTTATATTTAATAAAGTGTCTTTCTCTACCAGAAGAATATCTACCATTTGTAACGGTAGATATATTTATTCATTTTGAGTTGTTGTTATATCGATGATGTTGATGTTGCAAATGTGAAAGAATGACAGCAGTCAAAGTTGATGTTGACTCCAAATTTTATTTTGCCATTACATATTGTTATAGACAAAGCTCAACGAGTAGGCATGACGTAAAAACAATAGAGTTATATTTTCTTGTATGTTGTTGTTGTTTCTATGTTGGTCTTCTACTAAAATAGGGGTCAGAGGAAGACAGTGAATGTAAGTGTAGGATGTGGATAGAATGATACTTTCATCGTGTCTGTCATTTAAACGGAGAGAGATACAAAGAGAGAGATTGAATGACGTTTGTTAGAAAAGAATGATGAGCTACTGAAAAAGTAATGTACAAACGTGGCGTTGGGACAAGACACAGTAACATAGTTATCATTCTAGCTGTGAGCTTTCTCTTAGTTGAATTATCTCACTAACTGAATTCTGCCTATAGTCGCGTCTGGTCATCTCTCTTCACCAACTATATTTTCCTTACGGAATTTTAGTATTTCTAACATTGCAAGCTAGGTAGAAAGAGGGGTATATTGCAGAGCACAATAGATGTTCATATGAGGTCAACTGTTATCTCACTCCATCGTATACAGAAGGTTAGGAGGTTCAAGTGGAAAAGACATAAATCGGCTTGGCAAAGGATTGTGTAACTGATGTCAACTATAATTTTTCTGTGAGAAAAGTACTGTTGAAATGTTATGGGAAATTTGCTGATTCAGGTTCTAATCCGCTCTATGCCTAAATGAAGTCACTACATATATATATATATATATATATATATATATATATATATATATATATATATATATATATATATATATATATATATATATATATATATATATGGCAATTGTTCAATCTTCACAGATATATGTGTGTGTATATATATATATATATATATATATATATCATTTGTTTCATGCATACATACATAAAAATATGATTAAACGTCCTTCCCAGGCCTTTGGCTCACAATTCATTGACACAAAATTTCCCTCACCCTCCCACCGGTTGAACGTCTGATCATTTGCAGGTTAACTCCTTTCTGCTATCTGAGTACACTGGAGAAACGTGAAATAAAAGGATTCGGTCAGAACCACAATGCAATGACCTGTCCAGGAATCCAAACCATTATGATTATGAGTGTTTTACCCTAAGCATTGGTGGAGGCACAATGGTCCAGCGGTTAAGGCAGCGGACTCGCGGTCGTAGGATCGTGGTTTCGATTCCCATACCGGGCGTCGTGAGTGTTTATTGAGTGAAAACACCTAAAGTTCCACAAGGCTGCAACAGGGGATGGTGACGAACCCTGCTGTACTCTTTCACCACAACTTTCTCTCTCTCTTTCTTCCTGTTTCTGTTTTTACCTGTATTTCTGTTTCTCCGTCTCTCACCCCCCTCTCTCTCTCTCTATCTATCTATGTATCTATCTATCTATCTGTGTGTGTGTGTGTGTGCGTGCGTGCGTGCGTGCGTGCGTGCGGACGCGCGTATGTTCATAGGTTTGGTTGAAGAAAACATAGTTAGAGCTCAATACATGAGTATATAGATTTTACTCATCAGAAAGTTACAGAAGTTCGTGACACGTACAAAATCTGTTGTCATATTAGGAACTCTTGGCGTGTGAGTAGCTTTTGTAACCTTTGGCTGAATAAAAATAGAGTAAACACACACACATGCACACACGCATACACACAGATACTTAAAATCCATTTACTTCGTCACTGACCTCTCTTCACCAGCCTACCGCCACTAACTTTTTTTAATACTCTAGATTTATAGTTTTAATTGCGATGAAAGAACCCAATTATAGAAATATTAGTTATATGGTTTAAAACATATTCCTATTCTACTTTTTGAAATGTTCCAATTAATGTATATCTTCTTGTATTGGATCACGAATCAAAATAGGCTATTTTTCATCTTAAAAACTAGCCAAGCATGCATTTGGAACCTGGTTTATTGCAGTGTTGTCACGTTTAGGTTAATGAAACGTTATGATGTTGATAGAGAATATATTTATCATTAATTAAAATTTCCGTATATTTTAGTTTGTTTATTGACTGTTTTCTTAATTTTTAGAACGGTGATTACCAAAATATTAATTGAATCTTTTTTCTTTATTAATAAACGAATAAATATACGACAGCAATGTGTGAAAGTGATAGGAGTAATTTTACGCCAGATCAAGTATTCATATGCTCAATTCCCCAAAGGTCATATATAATCCGGAGGAAGCATTATAAGATCAAACAATTTCAAAATCTATAATATAATAAATATACTCCGTAACTTACTTACTTTAAACGACTGAAGCATAACCGCATCGGACTAGAAATCGGTGTTTCGTACCCGGTTAATATCATTTTCACTCAGAGAAGAATGTACAAAATTAGGTTGTTAATACTATATTTTTTTACTCTAGGCACAAGGCCCGAAATGTTGGAGGAGGGGGCCAGTCAATTAGATTGACCTCAATTGGCAACTCGTATTTAATTTACCGACCCTGAACGGATGAATGGCAAAGTCGACCTCGACGGAATTTGAACTCAGAATGTAACGGTAGACGAAATACTGCTAGGCATTTCACCCGGCGTGCTAACCATTCTGCCAGCTCGCCACCTTAGAAAACAAAAGTAATGTTTCCACCTTTCTCTAGCTCCTATTATAACACCATATTTCGTTTCCCTGGCATCAGTGATGTAAAAAGTAGCCAGAGAAAACAGATTTGAATCATGTCTAGTCAGTATAATTTGCATAACTAAAAAAAAAAAAAAATGACCTAAGGCAAATTACTCAAATTCATCAATGACATAAATGCTGATAAATATTATTTTTGCTGGATGCCGTACATAAAAAAAATATCTGAATTGAAGTTTCCTTTTTATTTGAATAAAGTAAATGAAAAGAATCTAGAGATAATTGTTTGTGACCTACAAAGAAAAGGAGATATCATTTCAACAAATTAAGAACATTCCTCAAAAATAAATTTAAATACTTCGAGAAAATGCCTGATAGTTTTCAAGCAATTGACAACTATAAATATATTTCCTCCTACTACACTTTGTATATGTAACATAGTCGACTAAATTCTGACTTACATTATAGTTTGTAGTAGTCTCTCTCGACTTCCAAATAATTACGAGATATCTCCAGTTTAAAAAGGACGCTACTGTAAATAGCTAGAAAAATAAAGATAAAAATAAAATTAATTGCAGCTTGGAGGGTGTTTATAAGCGATTTAAAGGCACACCAAAATCGGTAGGTTCACTTCAAAATTTAAACTTAATTTGCCGAAATATTTTCTTCGCTTTGAAACCGCGACCTGTTCTCTGATAAAATTCCGTGACGGAATCTTATCAGTGAACAAGTCGCGGTCTCAAAGTGAGGAAAATATTTTGACAAATTAAATTTAAATGTTGAGGTGAATCTAACGATTTCTGTGTGTCTTTAAATCGCTTATAAACACCCTCCAAGCTGAAATTGTTTTTGTTTCAGCACACAATTTCAGATCAGATCACTTGCTATGCAAGTGCATCAGGGTAAAGAATAAAACTCTTTTCTGTTTTCCGCTTTCAAGGAAGCCAGCAGATACGAAACAGAAGCTAAAGCAAGTGAGAGGTTTGATGAGAATGTCTGAAAGAATAACCGAAACTATTGTAAAATAATAACTAAATAACTTGCTCAATAGCAGGTGAAATATAAATTATCATCTGCAGAGGGTTATGTAAAACGAGTACAGAGCAAAGATCTTACATGATTATATACTTCGCAATTATAAAAAAAAGCCAAACAAAATAAAAAATGCAACAAAACAAAAACAAGAAGATGAAAAGAAAACATTTCAGAATGTCAGTCGTATAAATTATACGGTAAGAACCTATAATGTGTTACGAGTGATTACAAGAGCGGTTGTCAACTACTTTTTGCCTATGGACCCCTTTGATGCCCATTTTACTCTACTGGACCCCACTAGTCATTTGATGTTTAAATAAAAACCTTTTATATTTTAGTTATTGAATACTATTAGGAATTGCTAATGAAATTTTTTTTTTGAAATGCTTTGTGAATTACACGATTATAACCGATTTTATTGCAACAAAATCTTATATGAACCAGGAAGGGCAATATGGACAACGGTTGAGGACCACTGGATTGCAAGAATGTATTTAATTTTCTTTCTTAGAGTGGAAATTAAATACTTTTGAATTCCACTTTTACAACGGTTCTATTCTAACTTTCTCTAGACGGCAGAACAGCTTAAGAACAGTTATTAAGACAATTATTAGTGTTTCCTAGTAACTTTCTAACTTATAAATACGGTCCTGTAAATATCCTTGTTCGAATTCATCTAACAAAAGGTAAGCTGTATATCAATTCTCTCGAAAGATAATATATCGAAATACTCTATACTATAAAACCAAGTTAACCGTAAACACAAATACTAATGTCCCATTGACAACAAAAGGAAATAATCATAAAAACATATCTTTGTACTGTAAACACTCCAGCAAAGTGGATGCCAAACTCTTAAATGAGAAACTATATCTAATTCTGATTTAACCAACGAATCCAAACTGGTGGCGCAACAGAAAGAACAGTGTTCACCACACATCAAGCGCAAGAGACATAATGAAAACTCAATATCCGGAATATAGGCGCAGGTGTGGCTGTTGGTAAGAAGTTTTCTTCTCAACCACATGGTTGTGGGTTCAGTTCCAGTGCATAGCATCTTTGATAAGTGCTTTCTACTCTAGCTTCGGGTCGACCAATACCCTTTGAATGAATTTGGAAGGGGGAAACTGAAAAGAAGCCCGTGATCTATCTATCTATCTATCTATCTATCTATCTATCTATCTATCTATCTATCTATGAATCTGTGTGCTTTTGTGTCTGTGTTTGTCCCCGTACCGCCACCACCACTTGACAATCGTTATTGGTTTGTTTACCCCACTCCATGTAACTTCGTGATTCAGCCAAAGAGACTTATAAGCACCAGGCTTTAAAAATAAATTCTGCGAAGGCAGTACCCCAGCACGGTCGCTGTCTAATGACTGAAACAAGTAAAAGGTAAGAGATAAAACATTCTTAAAATATAGAAGAAATGTATTTCAGTTATGTATGCTGAAACACTATATATGAATAATTTACACTAACCCTTCTGTAACACATTGGATATACAATAACATACGTGTGGTCAGACATCCGGTAGCTTCTAGGTGCATACATCTCCAAGGAAATTGAGATCGGGAGACTGAGTAGCCGTGTTGCTTTGGAAAAGTCACAATCTCAAAGATAGGACAGAGACAGTGTTATCTATCTACCATGCTTTGGCCTAGATTAGTTTTGATCAGATTACAGTATTTGTTCTTTTGCCTTTTGTGGAAGGTGAGCCGAAATGATGCCCGATACATTAGAAAACGTATTGAATTTTTGTAGTGTTAAAGACCCTATAATTTAAGAAAGGGGAAATGTTTTGCGATATTCATGCCTTTGCGTTAGATAACTAAAGTCGGTTCGTTTCAAACTGAATTAATATTCTTGATACATTTTTTCTTGATTGCTTCCGTTTTTACAGTGTACAAGGTCCTTGAAAAGTGACGTAAGATTTGGTGAGGTTCATTCATCTCACATTAGTAACTTAAATGATGTGAATTTGTTCTGAAAGTAAATCTGAAACCTCACTGGAATCCTCGATCGGCTATTAACATACTTCCGGTTCACAGGAGCGCGACCTCATTCAATAAAGTATTCACAAATATATTACAAAAACAAAATATTGGAAAGATTGAGTTGCGGAACTGTAATAGAGAGGAAAAGAATGTCAACTTGTCAACCTTGTCTTTGCAGAATTTTTCCCGTCTTCTTTTCCATTCGATAACCAGAAATTAAGTTAACTGTTACATCGTGGAAAGAAATTTTCTTAAAACTCAAAAACAGATAGGGGGAAAGTAAAAAACAATAACAATCTAAAGCAAACATTTAATAGAATTACGATTTTTTTTTCTTTTCCTAACAACATATTCTTCACAGTGAGTCTGTTATTTGCAAGAAAGAAAATCTTAACTTCATGTAGCTCTTGCTGTTTTGTTTTGTTATTGATATCGGACATCTCAACAGTAATCCGCTGTC
>NC_142934.1:48164894-48202394 GCF_046866305.1 Octopus bimaculoides
TATACCTATATATATATATATATATATATATATATATATATATATACCTATATATATATTTATATATATATATATATATATATATATATATACCTGTATATATATTTACATATATATATATATATATATATATATATACCTGTATATATATTTACATATATATATATATATATATATATATACCTATATATATATTTACATATATATATATATATATATATATATATATACCTATATATATATTTACATATATATATATATATATATATATATATATACCTATATATATATTTACATATATATATATATATATATATACCTATATATATATTTACATATATATATATATATATATATACCTATATATATATTTACATATATATATATATATATATATATACCTATATATTTACATATATATATATGTATATATATATATACGTACATATATGCATTTTCGCATACGTAGATAGATACATATATATATATATATATATATATATATATATATATACGTGTGTGTGTGTGTGTTTGTGTGTGTGTAAGTGTGTATGTGTACGTATGTGTGTTTATATGTATACATACATATTCATGTGTATGTGTGTATGAATTTTCGTATTTACTAAGACACACACATACACACATAGTTTGTGAAATGGTAATAGTGAAAAATAAATCACAACTTAAAGAACGGTTAGATATAAGTGGTATAACATCTGTTATTTTAATTCTCACCAACATCACCAACTTTCGTGTTTTGTATTATCGACTTGATGATATACACGAAGTTTTATATACACCAATTTATATACGAATGAAGATGTACCAAGTTGCCTATATGCTTAATTATTCGAAGTTACTATTCTTTCTTGTGTTGTTTTCTTTTGAGAATTTCTTTTTGAATATTTTAATGTAATGACTAGTTTTAAAATTCAGTTTTCAGCTAGAAATTTTAATTTCATTCTTTTGTGTAGCTTCTGCATCTTTTAGAATTCTATTTAATTCTATTTATGAAAAATAGTTTGTGAATGATTTGTTTTGCTAGAGAGTGAGAAATATCTCAAGAGGTCATATTAATTTTCTGCTGAAAATATAGGAAGACCAAGATGCGCTTGATAAAGACAACTAGAATAAATTTTTTTTTTTTTATGTGCATGATATATGAATGTTAATAGCATTTAGAAGTTTTCTAGAAAATATTTATGTTATATAGAGTGATTGTACCACAAATTGGATAGGAAATTATATAAGACACTGGCAAAAAAGTTATGGAGATATTTTATCATTAATCTAGTCCTACTTCCCACACAGCATAGTAAATCTGTATTAGAATGTATTTGCTTGACATCTATCATCTTCAATTCGAATGCAAGCTATAATAATAATTGCTGATGTGTTAAATCTTTGTTAATAACACCTAACGTTTAGCAAAGCAATATTAGCGTAAAAAATATTTATGCAACAGATATTTCTGAGATAGTGGTGTAACAAACTAATAGAAAAATGAATTCCTGCTTAGTAATAAAATTGCTAGTATTAATGCTATAGACAAATGAAACAGAATTTCATTTTCCGGGAATAATTGAGAATATGTTTTGCTACATACATTCAAAACTCTGTCATTTATATAATATTTGATATCAACCAACATCTAGATCATTCTGCATGCTAATAAAGACGACATTAGATATGCGGCGTGTTTAAATGATGAGGCGATATCAATCAACAAAGAATATGTTATCTATGAATTTTGATTCCAATAAATGTTGGAATATTTGACATTAAATTTCGGAAAAGTAATTCCAGGTTTATATATCCATAAAGGCAATTGCTGGTTTTAAATTAAAATATTACAACGCCATTCAGACAAACATATTGTGGATGCTCACTTAGATATATGATCAGTTTTGTATTATGAAGTTAGATGGTTGCTGTAATGTAATTGTAAACAGTGTATTACTTTATCTGATGCTACATTTCCATCTAGCAAATTTCAACCACACTATTTCGCTGTCACTTATAATACATCTCTGAATTATTTATCTCTCTGTCTATCTGTCTTTTTCTGTCTGTCTGTCTCACTCTCTCGCTCTCTTTGTATGTATGTATGTATGTATGTATGTATGTATGTATGTATGTATGTATGTATGGATGGATGGATGGATGGACGGATGTGTGGATGAATGGATAGTGGATAGATGGAGGCATCTATTCATGTATGCATGCATGTATGTATGCATGTATGTATTTATGTATTATGTATGTATGTATGTATGTATGTATGTATGTACGTACGTATGTATGTATGTATGTATGTATGCAAACATGCATATATTTATGTATGTATGCATGTATGTATATATATGTGTGTTTATATAGTCACATATATGCATTGCATATGCATCTATCTATCTGTCTGTCTGTCTATCTATCTTTTCTATCTATCTATCTGTCTGTCTGCCTGTCTGTCTGGCTGTCATGGACTCTTTTATGGAGGTTGGCGTATGAGTGTTCAGCTTTTACCGAACGACCTGCGCAAATGATTTGCTTATAGTGATCAAATGTATGTGCCGTACATTGGCCCACTCTCCCAATCAAATTGACGTTGTCCGAACAGGGGCACTGTATCAAGTGGCTGAACAGGTGTACGCATCAGGTGTCGGAGTGTTGCAGAGCAACGTAAGATAAAATTCTTCGCTCAAGAACACAACGCGTCACTCGGGTTAGGAATTGAAACACCCTGACCAACAACCTGACGACTAGGCCACGCTTCCTCGCATACATACATACATACATACATACATACATGCATAAAGTGTCAGGAAAAATGTCGAATTAGAAGGGCCCAAGACCAGCTTTATTTCAAGTGTTCTGGCTAAAGAAATTTAGTAGTTTACATGTGAGACTGAGGGAACAACTTCAGAATTACCTGAGTGGAAGAATAATACCAGATTGAAAGTCTAGAGGGAGGACAATACTCATTGTGAAAGATAAGAGTATGGGTAATACAGTTAGCAACTTAGACCAATCCCTCCCTTACCATTAGTGTGGAAGCTGTTAATAGAAATGCTTTCAGAAAGTATTTACGAGCACCTTAACAACCAAAATTTACTGTCAGAATAACGGAAGAGTTGCAAGAAGAAGGCTAGAGGAACGCATGATCTATTATACATAGACAAAGCAGTTCTAAATGAAGTAAAGACTAGAAACAAAAATCTAACAATAGAATGGATAGATTATAGGAACGCATTTGAGGTGATCCCATATTCATGGATACTTGAGTATATTCAGTATAGCAGACAACATAAGAGAATTGATTAGCTTTAGCATGAAGAAATGGAAAGTAGATTTCTACTCATGTGCCACAGTATTAGGGAAGGTTAATATCAAAAGAGGAATTTTCCAAGGAGACTGTTTATATCTTTTAATATTTGTCTTGTGTTTGCTTCCCCTCATTTTAGTATTAAGGAAGGCAAAGTTAGGGTATAACTGACCCATTCCTCTGAAGTAGCTCATGCCACCTCCACCCTGGCATTCCCGTCTCTCTCATCTCTCATACTTCCTTCGTCCTTGTTATATACATAACTTAAGCTTTAATCATTACTCCGAATTTTGACTTCTAAGAACTTCGGATCTTTGTTATTTCCTTCCTGATCATGGTTTCCCAACAGGTATTCACTTACATTTATTCAAGATGTATGAAAGTAATGACATCAATTTGACCGATGTAGAATGCGCTTCGACATTTTGTTTACACTAGTCATGCAACTCGGGTGACTTCCTGAATAGCACGCCAAACAAAGATTACCTTGAAAGTTTTAGTAGTGCCGCCCACTTGATAATGAGCTGTGTCACAAACAGCCAGCTTCTAGAAAAAGATTCGCCATGTACGTTTCGTTCCCCAACTTGTCTGAAGTGTATATACATGAATATGTCGGAAACTTGTTTTAAAGAAAGTGTGTTTTAACATAGGTTACAATACATTTTGGATGCTAGAAAGCAAAATTCTTTGCAAATTAGCTAACAAAGGGGTTGCTTTCCAAACCTACTTGGTGTGCATGAAATAACAGGTAAGTCTGCTTTAAATCACATCGTATCATCCTAAAACCAATGAAGGGCACATTGGTAAATACATTGCAATATCTGTGCAAATGAAAGATGGGCTTGCTATAGCTGTACTAACTATTAATAGAATCTCTTCGAACAGAGTTGACCAATGACTAAATAACAACAACAGTACCAAAAAAAAAAAAGAGAAGAAAAGACAATCGAAAGAACCGTCCTTATTAATGTATTGACACAACCAGATTTTATCTCATAATACAAGCTTTGCCTTTACACCACCCAGTCCGAGTCATTGTGTTGTTACCCTCGTCGATTTCATGGATATTTACTCTCCACTAGAATCGAAAATCTTGAAAATCCGCTGCTGAGGTTAATTATAATGAGACATGTTCCCAGTTGGCACCATACAAGTCAAATATTAGTCTTTATAAGTTTTTTTTCACGTTACAATTTTTATATTCCTACATAGATAATTAAAACTTTTATCAATTGAATTTTTTTATGTAGATTTGATTAACATTTAATCAAAGTCATAGCTTCTATTCATTTTAAATGCAATTTTTAATAATTGAAATTCTGGTGAGATTCGCAACACTAAGTACATTACCACGCAATGAATTATAATTTGTAATAGTTTTTACCTGCCTTGGCATGGCTTACATGTATGATTAAAGCGTTAATGTTTCTACAATTACTTAGCTTGATATCTAATTCGAGCAATATTTCGCTTACAGTGAAGTCAACAGAAACTATTGTTTTAAAAAACCGATGAAAGCCAGCATGTGCGAAACGTCATAGGTAATACACATTCAAACTCTTTCGATTTTATTGTTCTTGCTCTTGTTGTTTAGCCTAAGTGGACCATCTTTGTGTAGACAATAGATCAAAAGCTTTAATGTTTTAACCATCTTGTCATTTTTACAGTTATTCAATACTTAAATCTACATCATTTTTGTATTCTAAGGATATATTATAGAAAACAATAAGACTGGAATTTCGAAGTGATCTGGCCACTATTGCTCAATGGTCGAATAAACAAGAACAGACTTTCTTGTTGGGATAATCTAAAAGCTGCTGAAATATATTAGAGAATCTGAAATTTTATCACAAGCTCATTCGAATTATACCTCTTCTATCATTTATTTCTCCCAAAATGTTTCTACTTTGCTTTTTTATATACATTTAGATTTTACCATACACAACATGGATACTTGAAAAAGTTCTCATTAAAATGTAAATTTAGAATCGAGCTTTAAAACTGAAAGAGAAATTCAACATTCTTATTATTGCCTATCTAATTTATTTATGATTCATCGGAACCTCACTGGAAACTCTTCAGAGATTTCACAGTTAATAGATTTTTAGAAAAAGCAATAAACAAAACAAATTTCTTTTGAATATTTAAAACTATAACGGTTTTCAACACTAACGAAACAGAAAGCGATATTTAGAAAACCAATTTAGTTGCAACAAAAAACTTGCATAATTGAATAGATTTTGTTTCCAGTTTTGTTCTAGAAATTTCATTCATTAAAAACTAAGAATTCATTACAGAGAATATTGATAAGGAGAAAGCTCGGCATATACAATTAGGCTAACAGAGGCTGCACTTTAGTATATACTTAAAATAGCATCGATATTTTGATATGTGATATAAACATATTTCCATTAAGTGCACTATTAAGAATAAACAATATTTTAGACAAAGAAATCAGGAGTTGACAATTTATAACCTACCATAAGCTCAACATAGCATTTAAGGCTAGGTATCTTAACATGACAATCCATATGTCTAATATGCAATTTTGTTTTGTTTACAGTATCAGCCTAGAAAACCTAACGAGCACTTCATTGGTTCACAGATCACATTGGTTTAATTACTGTCGGGGAAAAGTACTTACAAGAGAAAATTAAAGGTTGTATCTTGTTGGAGATCGAACGCTATTCTGCTTAACGTTTCAGACTCAAGCGTTAATAATCGGCCATGTCGATCTTTCTAATTTTGAAAATTAGTAGCTGTTTAAACAAATGTATGACAGGTGCAAGGCAGCAGAATTAAAAGCAAATATTCGTTACAAATACTCACCCACAGACCATGAATTCGAAGAAATATTACATTACATAGTTCACTTACGAATGACATTCACAAGCGAAAACCTACCTTGTATGTTTCAAGTAGTGTTAAGACATTCCACCAAATAACTAAATGAACCAATAGAGATTCAAATCATCTAACAGAAATTATATAGAAAAAATATATGAATTTATCAATCCATAATTTTGTTAAGAATTCCAATGACTGCAAAACAGAAATGATACGTTCTTTTACTGTATGTACCTTTTAATATTTCGAACCAAAGAGGATACAAAATAAAGTTGTGCTCTGTGAAATTTGAACTTGAAATATAAAGAGCCAGAAAAAAATACGGCGGAATAGTTTTTCTCAGCTGCCTAGTCCTGGCGCACAACACGTGTTTACACAAAGCAAAAAGCGTCCGTCCATCAGTCAACCCACCTTTCCTCATTTCTTCCACCCCTCCACGCATAAGTACTGCCGCCATTGGTAAATGCTGCCCATGGATCTTCCTACGTATCTGCAAGCTTGGGTAAGATTCTTTTGCAGAAATCTACTAATTGTCTATGTGTATATATATATATATATATATATATATATATATATATACATGCATAGACATCTATCTATCTTTCTATCTATATGCATGTATATATAGGTGTGCGTGTGAGTATATATGCATATATATATATATATATATATATATATATATATATATATATATATATATATAGTCAATCGAAACAAGAACAAGCAAGAAAAAACAACGGCAACAGGTGGTGTGTTATTGGACGCTCAGGAACGGAAAGCAAAGAAAGAGGATTTCACGTTTCGAGCGGAGCTCTTCATAAGATACATAGAAAAAATCCAAAGAAGGGAAGACGGAGAAAGAAAATCGCCAACGATACACACGCGGTCACATATTGAGAAGGTTGAAAAGTAACACACGTGTTGATATGTAGAAGGAAAATAAGACAAGGTAGAAAGTGCTAAACTAATTTTATCGTGAGATACATTTTGTAAAGTTTAGGGCCGGTTTCAGTCATTTCGACTTTTTCATCTAAGAGTAAAACAAGAAAAAGTATTAAATTGAAGAAAAAATTTAATTGTCTTCAAATAGGTAGTACATTTTCCTTTTTTTTCTCTCTCTCTCTATTTTCCTTTGCAAAGGCTCGTTAGGTAATAGCAGATCTGATGAAATAATACTTATGACTGCAGAGAAATATTTCGCTCTGACGTTCGATGGTTTAAGCAGCAGCAGTAACAGCAGCAGCAGGAACAGCAGCCGAGGAAGGAGACAGTAAAGAAGGAGGAGAAGAAGGAGGTGAAGAACAAGAAGAAGAAGAAGATGAAGGATAAGAAGAAAAAAGAGGAAGAAGAAGAAGAAAGAAAATGATTTTTTCTTCAATTTAATTGTTTTTCTTGGTTTACTCGTAGTTGAAAAAGTCGAAAAGAATGAAACCTGCACTAACCATTACACAATGCATTTCATGATAAAATTATTTTTGTCTTTTTTACTGTCTTATTTTCTTTGTGTGGAGGCCCAGTGGTTAGGGCTGCGGATTCGCGGTCATAGGATCGCGGTTTCGATTCCTAGACCGGGCGTTGTGAGTGTTTCTTGAGCGAAAACACTTAAAGCTCTACGAGGCTCCGGCAGGGGATGGTGGCGAACCCTGCTGTACTCTTTCACCACAACTTTCTCTCACTCTTACTTCCTGTTTCTGTTGTACCTGTAATTCAAAGGGTCAGCCTTGTCACATTGTGTCACGCCGAATATCCCCGAGAACTACGTTAAGGGTACACGTGTCTGTGGAGTGCTCAGCCACTTGCACATTAATTTCATGAGCAGGCTGTTCCGTTGATCGGATCGACAGGAACCCTCGACGTCGTAAGCGACGGAGTGGCAACAACAACAATTTTCCTTGTATCTATCTATCTATCTATCTATCTATCTATCTATCTATCTATCTATCTATATATATATATATATATATATATATATATATATATATATATACATACATATACGTATATATATATATGTATATATATTTATATGCATATATATATATATCATGCATATATATATAATATATATAATATATATATATATATATATATATATATATATATATATTTATATATATATATATATAATTTCAAGGGTATAAATACCTTTTAAAGGGATGTTTGCATCCGATATCTCCGGTTTTATACATTGTATCACTGAAATACTAAAATATTTGAATTAATTAGTTGGACATGGAAACAAGTGTAGGTTCTGAGTTTGATAGTGTTCGAAATTGGATTTGTTTCAAGAAACTGTTGTCTGTATGCCGATTCATCCCTTTTCTTCTCTCTCTCTCTCTCTCTCTCTCTCTCTCTATATATATATATATATATATATATATATATATATATATATATATATATATATATATATTATAAGGTTTTTAAACTTTTAAATTTTCATATTCAAAAGAGACAGAGACTTCAAATTCGATATATCGATTTATTCACCACTCTATGTTAACATTTCTGTGCCAAACTTATCCAGTGACTGGTCCATTGGATTTAGACACAAGTATACACACACATAGAGACACACACATATACATACATTTTGATACACTTACAAACATATATTTTATGCAGGTTTTTTTCTGTGTATTTATATATTCATGGATGATAATTGAAGAAAAAAATGAAGAAACACTGAATGCCTCAATATTGTCCTGACCGACGTTCAAGATTTTGTTTTTATGCACTATACGAGAAGATAGCATAAGGTAATCTTGTAAGAACTGACATTTCCTGACTTTATAGTTTACTAATGCATGATTACAACTAAAGAGGCATTTAGGTTTGCGTGGGACACAGAATTTGTACAGCAGGTGGCAGTATACAGACAAACGGCTGTAAGTCTATCACCCCAAACTCATTGTATTCTTCGAAATATTTACAAGAAAGAAACAACATAAAGTTACAATTTCATTTTGTCGTTGGGAAGGATTTATATGTTTTTGTATATTGCATATGTTCTGATTTTGTGCAAAATCGCTTAAAAAGTACAAGCCACACTTTAGCAGGAACATCTTAAACATTTAATTCACAAGGAACACATATATTATAAAACCGTTACATTTAGGCAACGTGTAGGTTAAAATTTAAATATTTGTTTTGATTAACTTGGTGCGAGAAATTAAGTTGTTCATTTTTTCTGACCTCTGCTCTCTTTCCTCAAGGATGTTGCTAAGGAAAAACCCCAAACCAAAACAACAACTAAAACAAAAAAATCAAAAATACAGATAGATAAAAAAAACCCACAAAACATAGCATTTTATGTTCGTGAAATTTGAATGAAAGTCAATTTTGAAATACAAATACATGTTTTAAAAAACGATGTGATTTGACAAATTTAAAAGAAACAATTTTTACAATGTTACATTTTTGTAGCTATTGATTGGCTTCAAGAAAGATATGAAAAACATATTTTTTTGAATTAATATATACAAAAATATTCACAAATGGTTAACTGAATCGATTATCCATCGAACAATGAGCCGAGTGATCGTCGTTTTATATGTTGTATTTTATCTTACATAGCGTCCGTAGTCAATACACTCAACTCTCTACAACTGAATACATCAAGTAGTTAAATTTGTTAAATTCCTGCTAACGTATACATTAATGTAGTGACTAAAAAAAAAAAATGAGTCAATTAAATTTTCACTTGTAGTTTGGAGAAAAAAATATATACTGGTAAAAAGAAAACAAGAAAAATAAAGCAAAAAGGAAAAACAACTAAATAAAATAGTTGAATGATTAATTCAAAAAGATAAGAGAGAAAACACCGAAATTAAAAGCAAGTGAAATTCAACCACCGCGTACAGGAAAGTTAGCCTGACTAATTGGCATGAAGATGCACATCAAATTATTCCAGTCTCTGTCTTTTCTGCGACTACAACGGCTTCTTATCTTCGAAGCTGACTTTACTATGACTGCCTCCACTCAGTAAATCCAGACGAATTATTTTCTCTTCCTTTGGCTAGTCATATATTTCTACCTCCACCAAACTCCGTATTCATTGTCACTCTTAGAACACGAGTTCTCGTGAATTCATTTCTTGCACATGTTTTCTTTTTCTTTATTCATCAACTTGCTCTCTTTTCAACAACAACATTACCTGCGTAGTGCGATCGCTTTCGAACTTGGTGCATCGTCTACTTTTAGATTAAATTCCTAACAATGGAAGCTCTAAGAAAACGTACAAAAAATATTCTCTGGTGTTGAGTGTGTAAATATACAAAAAGAAAAGGAAACATTCTATATGGCCCTTGAAAGAGCTTTTGTACTTCACTGTTATGTGAAGCATACATAAATAAGATGAACATTGCAACTGTTTTCTATATTTTATCTAGACTACCCGTTTTAAACATGAATCACTATCCCTTACTATCTCACATGAACCGATACTATCCCTCACTATGCACCCCGCACAAACACATACACATAAACACACATACACTATCTCTCTCCTTCAATACCTCTCACTAGCTCTGACTATCCCTCAGCATCTATCACTAACGGCCACTGTCCATACCAAACCCTCTCTATCATTTACTACCGTACACTGTCCGACACTTTTTCTCACTATCCCACAATCTCTCACTATCAGGCGCTAGCCAATAATATCCGTCCCTACTTCTCCCTAATTCTCACTATCCTATACAATCATACTATCTCTTACTATCGCAGTATATGTCGCATTAGTTCACCTTTTTGCCAACTATCATCCCTCACAAGCTCACTATCACCCCACTATCTCTCATTATCCTGCTCTGTTTCGCATTATTCTTCACTAGCCTAATCTCTCCTTTTCTCTCAATATCCCACACTATCAAACCTAACTCTCAAAATTCCTTACTCGCTCACCCTATTCCACATTATTCCTACCCTGCCCTGTTCTATACTACCCAAAACTATCCCATAGTATGCCATATTATGTATCACTAATCCACACTATCGAACTCTAAACTTTACCGACCGTGACCGTTGCTCGTTCTCCTACAATATCCCTCACTAAAACCCGCTGTCCCATACTTATCCTCGTTAACCTTCATTATCGTTTCCCACATTGCTTTTTACTATCTCTCACAGCCACACACTATTCCTCACTGTCACACAGTATCCCTGTCCATCACTCACTCACACTATCTTAATCTGTCCATAATCTAACTCTTTCCCACATTATTTCTCTTTGAATCACTCTGTTATACTTTATCCCACACAGACCCACATTGTATATCACTATCACACACCATCACTCATTATTACTCAGTATCACATACAATCTCAGAGCGTCCCTTATTATCCTTCACTATTCCATACTATCCTTTACTATCACTCGACTCCACATTGTCTTCCTTACTGTCTATCACTATCACTGTTTCCTATATGCAACTGTTTTCTATATTTTATCTAGACTACCCGTTTTAAACATCCATCACTATCCCTTACTATCTAACGCTACCACACACTATTTGTCAACATGACTCGGTATCCCACACTTTCCCACACTACCACACACTATACAATTTGTCACTCATCGTTCATTATCGCTCACTATCGCTCACTATCCAACGCTATTGCTAATTAAACCACACTATCCTATTCTATCATACTTTGTATCTCACTACCCCTCACTATTCTCACTTACTATTCGACGTATTCTACGCAGTCGAAACTATTCCTTATTATTCTATACTATGTATAACTATAAGACGATATCCCTCAGAATCCCACAATAATTCCCTCTATTCCTCAGTAACCCACATTATCCCATAGTATCCTTCACGGTTCAATGCCACCACACACTCTAACTTACATATCATGACTAATATATTTACAGCAGATGTTTACTTCTAATAGTCGGATTATTTTTAAGAAAGTGTTATTTCTTCTTTAGTTATCTTATTTCATGATATTTTCTGTGTTCTTATCTACTTCTAAAATATTTATAGCATTATCTGTTAATCTGTGTAATGATGTTCTGTTCTGGTAATTATGTTCTATTACATACCACTATTATTAGTCATCTGTTCAATCTCAAAACTTGAAAATCTCAAACCAGATTAAATTTGAATGCTTCAACTTGTACGTTGACAAAATAAATAAGAATTACAGTAATTTTCTGACCGGCAAGGTACAGTCAATTGTCAAAACACTTCAGAAACACGTAATTACTTTCAAAAACACCAAATGATTGCGGTTGTTGCCGCTGTTTTTGTTTGGTTGTTTAGCAATATCTCCAGCTTGAGTGAACTGATGTAGGGCAAAAGGGGCTACACCCGTAGACCTTCACGTAATTTTATAAAGGATAAATGCGTATTATTTTTTTTTTAAATACAAGAGTGCTGGATTGTCGCTATTATCGATAGCATATCAAGCAACTACGTTGAAGCCTTTACATGGTGGCTCAATTATCACCATGTAGGTAAATTTCTCAGAAGTTATGTTATATATTCTTGAATTTTAGATAGAAATGAATGGTTTGTAATAAAGTACCTTACTCAAAGGCTCAAAGAAAACACTTGCATGGTAGTACTACTGATGAAACTGAAGCTAATAGTGTAGTCTAACGCCCTGAGTTGCCACTATTGCTTGTACATCATAGCTACCTACACCAATTACCTATAGCAAGGTGAGAGTTTGTTGTTATTGCTGGCAGGTTGACTAATTATACGTAAGTATAGTACGAGGGTGTGCGGAAAAGTTCCTCGCTGTGGGTAAAAGAAGCTACAGGAGGGTCAATTAATTATGGTATTATTCAACATATACCCCTCTCAGAATCACACAGAAATAAGGTGGCGAGTTGGCAGAACACGCCGGGCGAAATGCTAAGCGGTATTTCGTCTGCAGCTACGTTCTGAGTTCAAATTCCGCCGAGGTCGACTTAGCCTTTCATCCTTTCTGGGTCGATAAATTAAGTACCAGTTACGCACTGGGGTCGATATAATCGACTTAATCCGTTTATCTATTCTTGTTTGTCCCCTCTGTGTGTAGCCCCTTGTGGGCAGTAAAGAAATAGGTATTTCGTCTGCAGCTACGTTCTGAGTTCAAATTCCGCCGAGGTCGACTTAGCCTTTCATCCTTTCGAGGTCGATTAAATAAGTACCAGTTACGCACTGGGGTCGATGTAATCGACTTAATCCCTTTGTCTGTCCTTGTTTGTCCCCTCTATGTTTAGCCCCTTGTGAGCAATAAAGAAATAAGAATCACACATTTTGCAGCAGTCTTTCAATTTCCCTAAGCCCTGTAAGAGAAATGGGAAAGTTGGGCGTTCAGTTAGGCCTTTTGTGATACCCTTAAAGCTAAGAACTTTTTAGGACTCCTTAATACAGTGCTACACTGGCGGAATACTCTCTAACTCCTAAATACACCATACCTCAAAAATGAACTGATGGCTTGAATGTTAAATATTAAAAGTAATACTCTTTATTCTGATCTGGCAGATATCCTTAGAAAGAAGAAAGGGAATTTTTGGTCAGATTCGAAATAACGTAACGAGGCGGAACTAAATACTGTAATGCAATTTGTACGACACCATATAAATTCTGACAATCCATTGTGATATGTAGATGATTAATATTAGGAAATGTTTTACGTTCTAAGATGAGAATCTGATTCCACAGCCTGTGATATAATGCAGGAAATATCGATGTTTATACAAATTATATCTAAATGTATTTAACCGCAGATAATATTCACACATTAGGTTCTGTCTCGCTCCCTTCTCACTCTTTTTCACATGCAAGCACACACGCACACACACACACACATCATACACACACAACACACAAACACACATCATACACACAGCACATACAAACACTCGCACACGCACACATAGACACACACACACACACCTAGTCGCACGCACACGTGCACGAACACACACACACACGTGTTGTAAGCGTATATACAAATATATGTATGTCTGTGTGTGTCTATATATACATATACGTATGTTGTCGAAGAAACGAAAATTGCACTCAACACATTTAGTTACTGTATATATATATATATATATATATATATATATATATATATATATATGTGTGTGTGTGTGTGTGTGTGTGTGTGTGTGTGTGTGTGTGTGTGTGTGTGTGTGTATATATATACATACATACATACGTACATACATACACACACGCACACGCACAAATATATGTGTGTACAAATATGTGGGAAAATATATCTGTGCGTGTACCGACACACCTATACATATGTGTGTATGTATATATGTATGTATGCATGAATGTATGTATGTATGTATGTACGTACGTACGTACGTATGTATGTATGTATGTATGTATGTATGTATGTATGTATGTGTAAAGGTATGTAATTAAATCAGTTGTTTCGGGCGATAACATTATTAATCACTTCTCCTTTTGGTGTTGCTAGACTAAAGAATATGATTAACATTAATTGTCTTCTATTATACATCCTTACTTATTTTATTATACCTACTTGCTCAAACAAAGAAATCATTATTCTTTCCTACTTACTGTTGTTGTCATCGATTGTTGGTGCAGCTATTGATTTTACTTGTTCTTGTTTTTCACTTGTTTTTATAGGTGATGGTCACTTTAAAGGATTATTTATCTTTTGTGTTTTATCTTACAAATGGGTGTTTTCCATTTTTATTTTGGCTATAATGTTACATCAGGGAATCATCGCAGATTTAGTGCTGCTGCTGCTACGATTACTAATACTACTACCTCTACTATTAGTAATAATGATAATGCTAATAATAAAAATAAAATAATAATAATAATAATAATAATAATAATAATAATAGTAGTAGTAGTAGTAGTAGTAGTAGTAGTAGTAGTAGTAGTAGTAATAATAATAATAATGATAATAATATTTTCAACTACAGGTACAAGATCTGAAACTTGGGGGATCCAATAGTCGGTTACATCGACTCCAGTAAACAACTGGTACTTGTTTTATCGACCCCGAAATGATGAAAAGGAAAGTTGACTTAGGTGGAATTTGAACTCAAAATGTAAACACGGATGAAATGCTGCAAAACATTTTTTCCGGTGTGTTAATAATTCTGGCAGCTCTTCTACCTCCGCCTCCGCCTGCTGCTGCTGCTGCTGCTGCTGCTGCTGCTACTACTACTGCTACTACTACTACTACTACTACTACTACTACTACTACTACTACTACTACTACTACTACTATAAAAACTAGCATGGCGTTTGTATATGTTCTGTGTAATTGAGGTAACACAAAAGACAAATAGTACTACATTTTCAATCTAAAACATTCCTCAGTTACTAGAATGACTGCTTGGAGCCAATTAAAGAATCTCCGAAGAAACTCAATGGTTCTGTTCGACTAGAATGAGAGCTCAGAGTAGGCCTGTCCACCGTTTTAACATCCTTTCAACAAACTGGATTGTATATCCCTGCCTATCCTCATTTTCCTTGTGAAGTGAAATTTGAAATGCTTAATGATGGCATGGTCGAACAAGTCAAGTGTTTTCAATATTTTCACTCTCTTCCACCACACAACCGATTTCGCCATAGCCAGTACACTGAGAAACACTGCCTCCAGTTTCCGACCAAAAGCCAAAGGGAATGGATTAGTTATTTTCATGATGGATTTAACTGCTGGCCGGATTTGTACGACACTTGTCAATAGCTGTTCCATATAATTCTACATCTCAGCAATGCTTGGACAGGATACTGAACGAATGCATGCTGAACGGTTTTGTTGCTTTCCAAGCATCTTGAAAATGCCCGACTGACCCATTTACATACCTGTATAGATTGTCATGAATCGGTAATTACTCGCTCGTGCTGTCGAGGATAGCAATGTCTGGAAATTATTCATGGATACTGGGCTTAATATTCTCTGAGACAGAGCAGCTGGTTGATTCTCATCAACACTTAGAATTTCAGTGAGAACGTTTCTCATTTTTCCTGCCTTCAGTACTGTAAAGATCGCGGAAGTTGAAGTTAAGCCAAATCTTTTGACCGATTGGTAGAGATTACCTGTCAGCATTGAAGTTGCTTGGCAACCAGCTTTGATCAGTGCTCACCCTCTAGAAGTATATGTAGATATCGTAGCCTTAACGCTTGTAGGCATACCAGTTCATACTGAACCCTTCCTGTAGAGGATGATACCTGCACTCGCTTGAATGGTTTATTTAGGTGTCTTTATTTTGTGTCTGACCGATGTTGTCCGCTACTTCGAAATAATTTTCCCAGTTCTGTTTTGCAGACGTCTAGCGACATTTTCAATGTGTATATATGGTGTAGTTCTTTTGATTCGATTTTGGCAATTGTTTGTTTTGTGCTTGGTACTTATTATCAGGGTTTTTCGTTTGTAGTTGAAACGTTTGTGAGATTCTCTGCTATTTCATGTTTACTTTTTCGTGGATTTGTCTGTATTTTCATGCAGTTGGTGGTGAAGTTGCAGGATTGACTGATTTTGTAGATGTTGTGCTATCAATAGTGATGGTGATGATATGTGATGTGTGATGTGTGAATGATTATTTCAAAGTTGGAGTATCACTTCTTCAAACGTCCTAGATATTCCGGGTGTAGCATATTTCTTTGAATGTATTCCATCTCAATCATAGATTGTTAATTTTTTTTAACTAAACAGAGTGGTAATATTTAGTAAAGATGACCCGGAAGTTGTTCCTCTCCGATTACTATCGCAAATAGCAGTAGCTTTCTTCAACCGAACACACGTCGTTGATTGGTTGAAATTACGCTACACGAAATAACTTCTAAAATACAAATGTTTTTCAAAATCGTTCAGAGTAAATCGTGTTCTACGCGAAAAATTCAACTAGTATTCGAAGTTTCAAACTGTTTAGTTTAAGAAAATTAACTTAACTTAAATGATCTATGATTGAGATGGAATAGATCGATTTCTTTTCTAAAATTTCCCATTAGCGGCACTATGAAACCTCTGAATAGGAGAGCTTTGATGTGAAGGAGAGGAGTAACATAAGCTCACATGTCCGCATGCTGCTTCTACTACTACACCACCTCCTCCTCCTCCTCCGCCTCCTCCTCCTCCTCCTCCTCCTCCTCCTCCTCCTCCTCCTACTACTACTACTACTACTACTACTACTACTACTACTACTACTACTAATAATAATAATAATAATAATGAAAATATTAAAAATAATTCATTTCCCACGGGGGCATCCCATGAGAATTATATTACAAGGATAGTTTACAATTTGTTGGAAGATTTACATAAACACGATGTGTACAAAGAAGATGGGAGGAGAGATGAGATAACATGTATAAATAGCATACAAAACATGAATATACAGATGATGCAACCCTCTTGATACTAAGGTAAACCAAGCAGGCCCACATATCCAGGTTCAACCTGAGAACCGAGGAAACGTAATTTCATCCACTTTACTGCTCTTTAATCAGGAGGAGCATGTGTAATGTAGTTCCATTCACCTTAACCATTTTTTGCTAACCCTTGTTTTGACTAATTAGCTGGGGCACAGCATTTCTTCCCTCATTCTGACTTCTTCTCCAAGTGGAATGCAAAAACGTCGGTGAGAGCTTGACCTAACAGATGGATGTCTGTCTTAAATCCTATCAGCATTGTCTACCACAACGACTGTATCACCATAGCCATCAGACATAAGAACTGTCTGCCTCACCTTGTTAAAAGTGGATAACGGGACGATCTTCATGCTGGACTCGGCTGATATTTATTTCAACTATGCAACAACAGCTGTCCCACATAGCTCCATTAGTTAGTAATACTCGGATACTGTGTGGGGGCGTGAGGTGGTTTCGTTCTTGACCAACTAGTTTGAACACGTTGACGACCAGTTTTTTTCCTGAGAACGCAACATGTTCTCTCTATAACTGAAGTGCAAATTTAACTGTCTGCTTTCTCCAATGAGTGAGCACCTGCCAACATTCCAGATACCAAGCACCCAATCTTTATCATATTTTGACCTAGAACTGTATCTCCGATAAAGAGACTTGAGGAACGAAGCAAAAACCGAAACGTCCCTCACAATCGGAGACAGCTCATACTCACTGTCCAGGAGATCCTGCAGATAGAGTAATAGGTTAAAATGCAAAGTAGACATAATAATGGGTAGAGCAAAACGATTTTCGCTAAATAAGTTTTCTGATATGAACTGTTTAGCACATATGAAATTAATAGTAGACGCTCTTACATAAAATTGCAGCAAATTCAGAATTATGTAAAATGTTCAAATTCCAGTCAATTGATCAGGCTTGCTGAATAATTTAGCAAACTTGGTCACAAATACCTGAAGCTACAATTTTGGAACTCGGTAATTCTACGAATAGATGAGTTGCTGATCTAAAGATAACTAAAGGAATGTCAACAAAGTATTAGTAGATAAATATTTGCTCAAAATGTATTTCGTTCACTTTCCAGATATATTTGTTACAGAGTTTTTTTTTTTGTTGTTTGTTTACTTCTTGCATATCTCTGTAAAAGATAATATATTTTTGTAGCAGAAACAGTCGATGAAATTTCTCCAAAGTTCTTGACCGGTATTGATTCACAAGAATGAATAACAAAGTGGAACTTGGCAGAATTAGAACATTAAATGCATGTAATGATTGTAACGCATTTTGGGAGACAGTCCCGATGTTGCCATCCACCCCTTTAAATCCGTGTGAAACAGTATAGTCGATTAAATCGATTCTAACAATTCTCTACTAATATAATAAAGATTTCTAACATAGAAAAATGTTCAGAATGTTTTTGATGGAAGATCGAATTTATCTTATTGACGCCGTGTGTACACTTCCAGAGCGTATAGCAGTAGCAATAATAAGTTATATTAGATCCACTGAATGCAACAGCAAATTTAGAAATTTGAAGGAAAAGCAAAAACAAAAGACTTAAGAGAGCCAAAACTGCCGCAGTAATTGCCTCGCCGGCAACAGAAGCAACATCCGCATCAACAGAAATAACCACAGCAACAGCATTTTAAATTAGTTGCAACATCATTAATTGCAGCTATAGCAATGGCTGCTAAAACAATGAAATTTGATAATGAAGCGGGTGAAAGGAAAACAAAATCAATAGCAAAACAATTAATGATTGAAAAGAGGAAATTTTACCCTAAGAATTGGCGTCTAGACATTGTTAGCCTTGTCCAGATACTCACAAAATTAATTAAGAAAAAGCACGATAGGTATTTGTTAAATAGTTAATTGCGAAAAGGAAGAGTATCATGCTTCCCCTTTTTCAGCGTTTCCATAACTAACAGGATAAGGGAAGTTGTTATCCGCCCTTGCTTAAACTCTTGTAATAGAGTATAATCCATTAAAGTCAAACCAGTTCCAGATAGTGGTGATAAAACAACTGATGGATTTAGTCTACCATGGGAGCTTAAGATAAACATAAAAATCACAAGATATGATTCAAAAGAGTTCAATTAAAGACCCAGCTTTGGTTCTTTGAAAACAGAATATGTTTCTGTCATATAAAACTTACACTTATATTCCAGATGGTTAACGATTATATAAAATGTCAAGTCTTTTAAAAATTGGAAGAAAGAAAAACATTCAATGTATCCAAAGGGGACTGGAGTTGACGCTCTTTACCTTCTGCTTAAACTATTTGCTAAGGATCAACTGTAAAGAAAACATATACACAAGGATAATTTGTAAGAGCTTACATAATTAAACGGCAGAACTAGGGGTAATGGATAACGCAAAACTTGACGAGGAAAGGAAGACTGTTCTGTGAGTTGGGAGTGTTTGTATCAAGGGATCACGTAACCAAAAAGGCAATAGGAGAGATCACTGTAACGTGAAAGACAATAAGAGAATGGAAATGATCGGTGGTTCACATGTTGTGTGTTTAAGAGTATGAAGTATTCAATATCGTGTGAAGAGTTGGGGATGCTAGAAGTAGTGTAAAAGCAAATATATGTAATTTACGGGGGTAGTGGGACTATTTTTCGAGGTGATGTGTTTAGAGGAAAGCACTATAAATCAGGCGGAAAGCAGCTAGCAATATAAGCATCCACTAAATATGTTGGGAGTTACAAAAGACAAGGAAAATTATGTAATGAGTAACTGTCTTAAAAATTATAAAATGATCAACACAGGTTAATAAATATTCAGGTCTTATTTATGTGGGAGACGAAAGAAAAAAAATATACTCAGAAAATAGATTTCGGAAGAAAGAAACTACTTAATTTGCATTTCATTGTTCTGAGGGTCGGCAAAATAAATACCAGCCATGTGTTTTGGCCATTCCCCGCTCACGCAAATTCAGAGTTTGTGCCTGTTACAAAAACTTATTGAAGGACAGGGGATTGATAAAATCGTTAGGATTTCGGAAAATGTTTTTTGGTGTATGATTCTGCTCCTCAAGTTATGAAGTTAAATTCCGTTATAGTCAGTGGTATTTCCTTATCGTGGAGTCGATACAATAAAGTATCAGTCTAATGTTGAGGTCGATTTAATGGACTAATGTCTTCTGTAGAAACCGCCAGGCCATGTGTTTATATTAGAAAAATAGAGAATAATTCTGTACCTATGTTGTTGCTGTTTGTTAGCTACAGATCAACTCTGTTCGAGAAGATATAATAAAATATTTTGCAGCAGTAACAACTCCGTCTTACGTTCAGCTAAAGTACATTTATATATGACTACATTAACAAATATGTCGTGCTGTTTAGACGCGTATGATTGGAAGGATATTTACCTCCTATTTCTAGAGAGTTAAGAGATTTTAGGATACCCTCAATTACAAAATTGATCAATAGTTAACGTGAATTCCACACTATGATAAAAGAGGTTGGATTAATATAATATTAGACAGTGTCTTCTAAAACATATTATCAATTGTGCTGTCCTGATTTCTGAGTCACTTTTATTGCTTTGGATTGCCATGAAGAATGAAATAGGAATTATTAGTATATCTGGTAAGTTTCACGAGGATCCAAATTCATAGGCGTTGTTATAGCAAAGCTAAAGCGAAATATATGAAAATGCGCAAATATATCTGAATTCAATTTTCATTTGGAAAAAATCTATGATAATGATAACAGAAAGCTCTGAGAAAAGAAATCGAAATTTGAAATCGGCAAAAGAATGTAATTGAGTATATAAGATCCATAATAACCAAGTGATAACGCGAAGATATTAGTAAATAAAATAAAAGAACAAAGATACTTTACAAAATATTTTTGATTTTGTAGTGCTAAGAAGAAGAAAAAATCAGTTTTTGATACAACATTAAGATCCTCTGTGTTTATACTACTAAATCTATAGATACAAAATATTTTTCAAGTTATCCCTATAAAATGTATGATTTAAAGAACTGAGAACACTTAAAAATGTTTTATTTTCGAGTGTTTTCTTTACTGTAAAATTCTTCTGAATTTATGTCGGCGTCTTGGAATTTTTTTATTAAAAATATAACAAAGCTGCATCAAACATCTAACAATATATAAGCTAACATGAAGAAAAACGAAGATAATGAGAAATGCTGTAAATGCTACATAAGCAATAACGGTAAAGCAACAATTGAGAATATTTGTCTGTATAGTACAAAGACATTTTAGATAATAAGAAAGCAATATAGATTTTTGACTTGGCACCAAAGCAAGTTTTCTAGGGAATGAGATAGAATTGATTGAATTTAATACAGTATATTAATGGGACTCATTTTATCGACTCGACTCTTGAAATTAAAAAAAGAAATATACCACAAAAGTTCTAGACAGGTCCTCTGAAATGCGAGCGCAGAATGGGGAAAAAAAACGTCAAAAAATAAATACGGTAAAATAATTAGTCGGCCGCTCTAATGTTACTGCCAAGTCACCGGTGTGAGACAAGCAGCATTTATTTATCTTTATTATTATTCAACGACTGTTTTCTTAAAGAGGAATGAACTCAGTTTGAGCAACCTTAGTAAGTTTCAGATATTTTTGTTCTCCATTTGTTATCTACTTTGAACCTCTTCCTCCCATACATCCGAACAATGTAAAATGTATCAATGCGGGCAACCAGTAATTAGTGACTGTTCCGGTCTATATTTGAACTTGTAAGCGATGAAACAACGGAAGTGGTGATATCACATTTTTGCAGACATTGAGATATCCTCACTGACGCAACAAAAGGTCGACTATCTGATTATGGTTTCAAGATGTCTGAATCCTCACTTGCACTGAAATTGGATTATAGTATGAGAGGGTGCCACTTGATGACTAATCTCACTCTCTTGACCGTGATTGTCCTCGTCCAGTGGCGAAATGACAAGGGCGACTTGGTGTATATTAGTGCTGTATTCGTATGAACAATGATCTGTACGTCTTACTGGACTCTAACGGGTTCATCCGGCAGCGACGTTAATGGTTATCGTTCATTGAAACTTGACAATATACAGATGATACTCTCTCGTGTAATCCACCGAAAGTCCAGTTTTTGCATACGGCTAAGTCATGCACATACACACAATTGTGGATAACTGTTGACTCTCCTGAGTTTATCTGCTCGTTAACAGATTTTGCATTTCATACAACGTGGTGTTCAAAACGTACCTTCTTCACCTAATAAGGTTGGTGGAATTTCTGGGTTACTAGGCGACCCGACTATACAACAGAGTGTGTTGAGTTTCTTGTTACCAGTATCACCTACGAGCGACATTATAATATCTTATCGATAATATTTTTTTCAGTGGCCAATATATAGCTGGGACAATACTAGTTGCTGTATAGCTGGACGTTTCTAACTCTTGTAAATCATTGGGGCAATTCTCTAAGCTATTAACCAAAGAGTTATTCAACGTGCTAATAAACAGTTCTTTGTGTTGAAGCTCAAGTGACAAGAAATAGTGACCAAACACCCAGGATATAACACTTTAACTTTATATAGGAAGGCGATATTGAAAAGACATAGTTCTAGGTGACTTTGTCAGAAGAAATCAAAACAAAACAAAAGTACTTAATGGGTTTAGTTCCTGGATTAAGGCCGACTTTGAGCACCAACAACACAATAAAAAAACAATTAAAATGTAATTTCAGTATTAACCGTCCAATGTGATACAAATATAAAATAACAAATTGATTGAGAACACTTGTGAGTACTAACAACAAAACCCAACTTAAATCTGATGTTTCACTTCATTTATTGCTTTAACATTTTGTTAAATATATATATATATATACTCTTAGCATATATTTAGTCTTCATTATGGAAATAATTTTCAGTAGATGAATCAGCATAAGAACTAGGAATTACGAGTGAAGACTCAGCTTAGAAAAAACAAATTTATGTCCTTTATTTCATATTTGCCAATTACAGTTTGCAAAATTGCTAAAAATACATAATACCCTTGCTTGTCGCTTGTCATGATTTTTTATATACTCGCAGTCGTGTGTATGTAGTAAGGAGGTTGCTTCCCAACCACATGATTCTGGGTTCAGTTCCACAGCGTGGAACCTTGGGCAAATATATTTAACTATAGCCTTGGGCCGACCAAAGCTTTGTGAATGGATTTGCTAGAGAAAAACTGAAAGAAGCCAGTCGTATACACGTGTCATTGCCTCTGTCTTTATGTCTGGTCTTGTCCCCATTGCCATCACTTGACAACTGGCATTGTGGTGTTTACGCACTCGTAGCCTAGCGGTTCGGCAAATGAGTTTTATAGAGTACAACCAGGCCTACAAAATAAGTATGGCCTCAGTCTAAGGATTGAAACAAGCAAAAGATATAAGACAAAACCTCAACGATTCCAATCATAGCTGATGTAGCAGATACTTCACTAATTCAGTTTGGCTCAGATATTCATTCGTAGGTATCATTCTGAAATAACATTTAGTTATAATTATTAAATATAAGGCCATCCGAGTCATTTTGAAAAATCCTACCAATCTTATTCCACTGGCAAGGAATCCTTGTTGGTTTCCCTTTGTCAAAACAAAGCAGCTGGTGAGGAAATTCAAAAAGCTTAAGATTGTGTTTTCCGTTCTTTACAAACATAAATTTTACCCGGCGGCAGCCACTTCACTATAAATCATGGAGTCAGCTTTAGTATAATTAAGTTACAATTTCCCTTCTCTCGGGATACGAGATATTTATATTGCCTAAAATATATTTCTATTATTTTAAAGACACAAATTATTGTTGTAATAGTAGTAGTGGGTACAATGTGGTTATTATCACTAAACAATGATGATAATAATAATAATAATAATAATAATAATAATAATAATAATAATAATAATAATAATAATAATACAGAAAATTGCACTACTGGGTACTGCACACATTCTACGCAAAACACTTTCAATACAGTAAACATAAGAGCACCACAGCAAACCACAGCACATACCCAAGGCGCACAGAGCTGCGCTCGGTAGTGAAGTGAAAGCACGTTATAAAAATAAAACTACTGAATAATAATAATAATAATAATAATAATGATAATAATAATCATGGTGATGATGATAATAATAATAATAATGATAATAATAATAATAATAATAATAATAATAATAATAATAATAATAATAATAGTTAGGTGTAGCAGGTGAGACAAGAAATTTACCTCAAACTGCCAGATATTGAACAATTATAAGACAATAATAACAACAATAATAATGACGATGATGATGATAATGAAGCTGCTTCTGTTGCTGCTGATAATGATGATGTTGGTGATGATAATGATGACGATGATGATGATGATGATGATGATTGTAATGATGATGATAACAAACAACTATGGCTGTAACCTCTGTGCAATATATTGACATTCTGTCATAACTTAAAACTGATAACAACTTGTATAAAAATATATCAAGCACAGTACATTGCAATGACCTCGCGACTGTTGACCGAATAAAAGATCAAGGCAAAGCATGAAAATCTAATTACCGAATTAAATTTTCGCTGTCAGTTTCAACCTCTTCTGAAAAAAAAAAATGACCTGCAAAGGGATCGAGAAACTGTCAAACTAAAATTGTCGTGTAATAAAAAATAAATAATAATAAACAGACGGCGATGCCAAATAAAATACGAAAAAACGAAAAACAACAAGATCAAGACAAACTATACAATATCTCACATATTGAGCACAATCCCAAATATAATGCTTTTCGAACAGCCCAAAGCTTATGTAAGATATCTTCATTCAATAGCATAATCCAAACAGTATACCCTCTGTAAACATAACATAGTTTATGTACCTAGAACTCAATAAATAACACGACAGAAATCTGCTGTAATCAACACACAATAACAAATAATATATTTTCTACATTCACCAGCTATGAACACAACATACACAACCTATGCAATGATCAGATAGTAATACAACACAAACCTGTTATAATCTCCACCCAATAACGACAACACACTCTATTCAAATGCTACCCATAGTACCCGTATGATCTACATAGTAGTTTCCGCTGCTATAATACAATCCATACCCTATATTACATTTTAAAACACTTAAAAATAAACCATCGATCATCTCCAATCTAAAAGCACCACTAAGGAAAGTGACCCCAGATCATATTCCAAATAAGCTGTACAAGAGAGGATTCAGAAAATAACACATGAATATAACAATAATATAAGAACTATAACAAAAATATAACGAACCTTACAATGGAGAAATATTGAAATGGTTTTACGATGCACCCCTCTATCGTTAAACTGCCCCCTGCCACATTCCCTTCCCAAGCTTTCAGTCATACTGAAACTTCTCTTATTCTTCACTCACTCTTGGACTCTGGGTGTGTCTCGGTGAGTGTTTGTAACAAACATGCAGATTAACAGTAAATAATAATAATAATAATAATAATAATCATAATAATAATAATAATAATAATAATAATAATATTTTAAAAAAAGGATTGACGTAACTCTTCACGAAGGTAAATAGTCAAGACGAAGAGTGCGATTTTAGATGTTTTATTTTTTGAACAATATTTCGACAGAACGTCTGTCTTTCTCAAGTTCAAACCAAAAGGTGATTGAAAATTCAAAAACCAAACGTAAACGCTGGTTACTCACGTTCATAGTTTACGTTTGGTTTCTGAAATTTTGAATTTTCAATCACCTTTTGGTTTGAACTTGAGAAAGACAGACGTTCTGTCGAAATATTGTTCAAAAAATAAAACATCTAAAATCGCACTCTTCGTCTTGACTAATAATGATAATAATAATAATAATAATAATAATAATAATAATAATAACAATAATAATCATACTCTGGGATATGCCAATACACACAGATAGAGAAATTAAGGCAAATAGACCAGATATAGTTGTCAAAGATCATGAAGAAAAAAAATGCTTTCTAATTGATGTATCAATACCAGCAGATGACAACGTTTCTCTAAAAGAAATGGAAAAACTTTCAAAATACAAAGACCTGGAAATAGAGTTAACTCGAATGTGGAATCTAAAAACAGAAACAATTCCTATCATAGTAGGTGCCTTAGGTATAATAAAAAAATATTCAGACAAATACATAACAAAAACACCAGGACTTACGAATATATATAACATACAGAAAATTGCACTACTGGGTACTGCACATATTCTACGCAAAACACTTTCAATACAATAAACATAAGAGCACGACAGCAAACCACAGCACATACCCAAGGCGCACAGAGCTGCGCTCGGTAGTGAAGTGAAAGCACGTTATAATAATAAAACTACTGAACAATAATAATAATAATAATAATGATCAGTGATTCAGTCATACTAATAATGATAATTATTATTATTATCAGCGATTAACCAAAATAACACAACAAAAATGCTCAGAGATCATGGACACACTGAGACGTACCAGCAACTGAAAAACTCCAAGCATAGATAAGGTCCCCAACTTCTGGTTGAAACACCTCACCAGTACCCGTAACCACCTAGTGGCAGCGTTCAATTTATTGACAAGTGTGCCAGAATTAACACCAAACTAGTAGCTGGAAGGGCATACCCTAATTCCCCAAAATAAAGATACCGAATACCCACAAAATTAGAGACCAATAACAGGCCTATGAATATCTTACGAAACCCTAATATCAGTCATCTGTAAGCAGCTTATAAAGTACCTGCAAAACAACAATGTCTTACCAGAAGTATAAAAAGGGTGCCGGAGAGGAATGTATGACTGTAAGGAGTATCTTCTGATAAACCGAGCAATTACAAATGACTGGAAGAGGAGAAAGACAAACCTCAACATGACTTGGATAGATTACCAGAAAGCATTCGACAGTGTTCCGCATTCATGGATACTGGAATCTCTTCACACAAATAAGGTAGAGAGACAAAACACAACATCAAAACTGAATCACAAAAGATACTAAAGTAGGAACTGAGAGCAAAATCACTTGATGACCAGTATCATTTAAGGATTGACAGAGAGGAATTGAGCCTAAGTAAAAGCTAACAATGGATAAAAAGCTCTGGACTAAAAGTCGAAACGGAAGGACTGATTCTCGCTACAAAAGACCAATAATTATGAAAACAAAGAATGGAAACAGGCCTCGACACCAAAAGCAGAATGTGCAACCAGCACAGTCACACACTTGGCCACATCATTTCCGGCTGGCCAAGCCTTGCCAAGTCTGAATGTGCATACAGACACGACAAAGTAAGCAGTTATATCCACTAGACAACATGCCAATATTAGAGCATCAAAACTGACAGCAGGTGGTATAAGGATTAGCCAGGCAAAGTAAAAGACAAGGATCAGGCCAAAGTCATCTGGGATATGCCGGTTCAAACAGACAAAGAGATAAAAGCTAATCGACCAGACATAATGATCAAGGATTAGGGAAAAAACATCAGCTTACTGATAAACATTGCAGTCCTTTCTGATCAAAATATTGTCAAAAAAGAAGTGGAAAAATTGTCGAAGTACAAAGCCTTTGAAATTGAAGTATTCAAAATGTGAGGCAGGAAGGTAAAACAATACCAATAATAATTGGAGCCTTGGGCGTGATAAAAGATCATATGAACAAAAATGTAAAATCTATACCTGGATACTGAACACTACACACTGTCCAAAAAATAGCCCTGCTAGGAACAGCGCACATCCTACGCAAAACACTGTCAATTCGATAATACAACCTAAAACAACAACCCATAAATACAAGACGCACTCTATCCAACACTTACCCAGTAAAATAAACCAAAGAATTACTCAACACACAAACATGCAAGAACACAACAAAAGACAGCACCACACCTCAAGGAAGAAAAACTAACACAATACAGTTCCGGGAAGAGTCCGTATATTCCCAACAGCAGAAAAGAACACACAATGCTGCAGACACCCCACCAAAATAGAGGTGTAGGAGGCTATGCAATAGAAATTTGCTTCAATCTACCAAATATTAAACAGTGATATAATAACATAAAAAATAATGATGATGATGATGATGATGATGACGATTATGATGATGATAATAATAATAATTATAAATACCTTGATGCAGTACCTGGTAGTGGATCTCACTGCTTTTGATCTTAACTGGCTAGAAGTGTTATCATGTACATGTTTTGTCTTGGTATAAAAAAATGGGCTACATCAAATATTCTGCTCATTACCACAGATTTGCTTCTCAGTCGCTTGACATTAACCAGTTGAGCATTTCCCTTAGTGGCGGCTGAAAATTAGTGTATCTCTGATCATGAGCAGAAGTAGTGGGAGAGCTTCATAGCCATATGTTGATAGTAATTATTTGGGGTTTGAATAATTAATCTCTGGAAACATGGGTGTTTCGTTCATCATCTTTGAACATACCTTATTCAGGGACCTTTTGAGCAAGATGGGCTACTCGACCCGAAACAATTTTACTACTGGGCTCCACCTGGAATGTCATGAGCTGTTTATCTCGATATGAAATCACCACATCACGCACATATGGTGGTAATATATATGCTTGGTATACTCTTATCAGATGGGTTGTCATGATGGGTATATTGGGCTTTGTATATTTGTACCCCAGTGTCAATTTGATGGCATGCGCTGATTTCTCTCTCACTCAATAATAATAATGATAATAATAATAATAACAACAACAACAATCATAATAATAATTATTATAAATGCCTTGATGCAGTACCAGGCAGTAGCTCTCATAGCTTCAGATCTTAACTGATTGGAAGTGTTACCAAGTACATTGTTTTGTCTTGGTATAAAAGATGGGCTGCAGCAAATATTCTAAGCAATAACACAGATTTGCTTGTCAGTTGTTTGACCTTAACCAGTTGAGCATGTCCCTTGGTGGCTGACGATATGTGCATCTCTGATCATGAACAGATGTAGTGGGGGAGCATCATAGCCATGTGTTGAGAGGAGTTCTTTGGGGTTTGTATTATTCACCTTTGGAAACATGGGTGTTTTGCTCAACATCCTTAAACAAACCTTATTCAGGGACCTTTTGAGGAGGATGGTCTACTCCATCTGAAGAAAATTCCAACTGGGCTCCAGCTACAAGATCCTGCGCTGTTTACCCTGATATGAGATCACTATGTCGCGCACATGTGGTGGCGGTGCATATGCCTAACGTACCCTTGCTTTACGAGTAGTCCTGATGGGTATACTGAGCTTCGCATATTTTACACCAGTGTCAATTTGATGGCATGCACTGCTGTCTCAGTGAATTGTAATAATAGTAATAACAACAACAACAACAACAACAGCAACAACAACAATAATAATAATAATAATAATAATAATAATAATAATAATAATAATGATAATGAACTTAACTGCTGGAACATGAAAATGCATCCGGGAGTTTTGTGTAAAAAATTATCAAAATGCAAAAGAAGAAAGATTCTTAATAATTGGCAAGTACTGTATTTTATCAATTCCAAATGGATTAAAAGCAAAGCTGACCTGGGTGGGATGTGAATTCAGAATATGAATGGGCAGAAGACTGTAATGTATTTTGTCCGCCGACCGCTGGAAACACAAAGGCATTAGCCGGATTCACAAGACGAATTGTTAAGATTGAGATTCGGCTTAGAAAAGTGGTCAATTCAAAATTGAAGAGAGGAAAATTAATTAACCACACTAATAACATTCTAGATAAAGAAACAGAGATAAGAGAATTAAACCATATAAAAAGGTAGAAATGAGTAGGAATCAATGAACCTGGCAATGTACAACAGACACACAAATTAATGAAAAGGCTACGAAAGAATATCATAGACGTATTTGATTAATACTTAAAACATAGCGATGTGAAAACAATACAGTAACAAGCAACAGTGCTCTAGGTGTCCCATTAATAAGCTAATATTCTCAATTGGACACACTAAATGAATTAGCATGATTAGACATCAGAACAATACAGAGAATGATTGCATTTAGAATAAACAACCAAAAAGATATGTGCCATGAAAACATGTAGGCAGGGTGCTATTGCAACTAGAAAAATTGTAAAATATTCTCTGTACGATTTCGAAAATATCATGTAAAGAAGAATGTAAGAGTAATAGAAATAAGTTTTCAAACATCTACAGAATAAAAATAAAGGCATATATTCTGTCTTGAACGAAGTTAACACAAAAAAATAAAAGGACAGACGTTTGAAGTGAGAGATGGTTGCGAAGAGAAAATAATCAGCTCAACATGGGGTTACAAAATACCGGATTGATATGATTGGGTGTCGTTATTTGATTAGGTTTTGAATATGTTATTGGATACATTGAATACGTTTTGGCAATAGTACATTTTGGCACTGGAGGGAAACACACAGGTACTCGCGCGAACGCAGAAATATATATAGATAGAAAGAGAGTGGGAGAGAGTGAGGGAGAGAAAAGATATAGAGATATGACTTATATATATATATATATATATATATATATATATATATATATATAAGCATACGCATTCATAGAGAGAGGGAAAGCGAGACAAAGAAAGAGAAAGAGAAAGAATGAAAGAGGGAGGTTGAAAGATCAAGTGAAATATTAAAACGATATATAAAATATTTGACCTCAAATTAATCAGCGTGGAACCAGCGACGCCAAATAGGTCACGCCAAGCAATTATGCCGAACGTCACGTACCCACAGAAAGAATATCCCTTTATGTTCAAATCCTCTAAGAACTGAACATGCAGAAAACAGTGAAAGAAAAATCGTAGCTAAAAGTTAAGGTTTTAAAAATGAGGACTAAAAGCTAAGGTTTTAGAATTCTTGACCATGTGAGAACATGAAAGACTTCGCGAGAGAATCTACCAAAATTATTTAATGCAAACGAATACATCAAGTAAGAATAGAATATCTGGAGTTAAGTGAGATTACAAAATTTTGAAATACCAACACAAAAGCGACATTATAAAAAACAACCATTTTCTGGGTTATACTCATGCAAACTTATATGGAGAGTGGCCGGACATTTTTTCAGGAGTAACATGAAAAATGTCTCTCATAATTGTAGTGCCAGCCCCAATAGACAATAAATTATTTCTATAACGACGGAGAAAATATTTACTTATATTGGCCTAGGCATAGCTGTGTTGCAATAAATTTACTTCCCAATTGCGAGGGTTCGGGATCAGTCACACTGCGAGGCACCTAGGGTAAGTTTATAGTTTAGCCCCGAGTAGGACAACGCTTGGTGAGTGAATTTGGTATGTAGAGACTGAAAGAAGTCTGTCATATATATGTATTAATATTTATATATGTTTGTTGTTGTTGGCACACCGTCGCTTACGACGTCGAGGGTTCCAGTTGATCCGATCAACAGAACAGCCTGTTCGTGAAATTAATGTGCAAGTGGCTGAGCACTCCACAGACAAGTGTACCCTTAACGTATTACTCGGGGATATTCAGCGTGACACAGTGTGACAAGGCTGACCCTTTGAATTACAGGCACAACAGAAACAGGAAGAAAGAGTGAGAGACAGTTGTGGTGAAAGAGTACAGCAGGGTTCGCCACCATCCCCTGCCGGAGCCTCGTGGAGCTTTAGGTGTTTTCACTCAATAAACACTCACAACGCCCGATCTGGGAATCGAAACCGCGATCCTATGACCGCGAGTCCGCTGCCCTAGCTACTGGGCCATTACGCCACTATATATGTATATATATAAGAAAAGAGATGACAAAGGAATAACCGACTCCTTTGTCATCGCTTTTCTTATTACTAATCTGTACCCGACAAACGATTCGTTCAGAATCATCATATATATATTGAGTTGTATGTATACCTATAGGTGTGTGTGTGTGTCTGTGTGTGTGTTTGTATGGGTATATGTTTGAGAGATTGTGTGCGTAAGTATGCATGTGTCTGTGTGCCAGTGTCTGCTCTGCCACCGCTTGACAACCGGTCTTGTTTTATTTAGGTACCCGTAAGTAGTGATTCGACAAAGAGACAATCAAAATTAGTATTTCGTTGTTTGTTTGTTTGTTTGTTTGTTTCTTTCTTTCTCCCAGTCTCTCTTGTGTGTTTGTGTGCGTATGTATGTTTATATATATATATAAAATTGAAGCTTCACTGGGAAGGTACACCCACGGGAAAATTTGGCGATTCCAAACATAATTTGTAATTCGTTTATCCGTACTCAAGCCGTCATAGGAAGAGAATGATTTGAAGCTGGTGCATGAAAATGTCGTAACGTAACATTCCACGCACTTTTAGTTATCTGCTGTAGTTCTTTGGCAGCTGACATCTTTTGTAGCAAAGGTCTACGTGGTAAAATTAAACGAGTAGTAGTTTAAATTTGTGTACCTTATAGATATTTATTTTACTTTAGGTATTTGTTGGTTCACACAACCTCTTGAAACGAAACTGTCGGTATTCTGTTTATAGAGATGTGCTCTTCAATTTGGTAGATTAATCTTCAGTGAGAGAGAAACATGACTTGCGTTTCATTTTGGTAGAGACAAATAACAGACAGTTATTTGAATAGGTTCTATTCGTCATGGCAAATATTACGCACCTGATACACACATTTAATATTGGTTTCAAATTTTGGCACAAGGCCAGCTAAATTTTGGCACAAGGTGCTAAGTCGGTTACATTGACGCCAGTGTTCAACTGGTAGTTATTTTATCGATCCCGAAAGGACGAAAGGATAACTCGACCTAGGCGTAAATTGAAGTCAAAATGTGCTGACAGACGGTATACCGGTAAACATTTTGTCTAGCGTGTTAACGATTCAGCCTTGTAGTAAAACTAATATTGGTTTCAAATTTTGGCTGAAGACTAGTAATTTCGGGCGAGTGGTAAGTCGATTACATCAACCCCAGTGATCAACTGGGTCTTATTTGATCGAATCTGAAAGGATGAAATGCAATGTCAATCTCAGAATGTAAAGTCGGGCGAAATTGTCGCTACACGTTTTTCCCGGCGTTGTAACGATTCTGCCAGCTCGCAGCCGTACAGGCGATTAATATTTGCAATGTATAATATTTATTAATATCTACAACTTCCCGGCATTTCATCTGTTTTTCATGTTCTGAGTTCAAACTCCGTCGAGTAAGACTTGGCCTTTTTTCCTTTCGTGGTCGATAAAATAAAAACTAGTCGAACATTGGGATCGATGTCATCGACTTACTCTCACTCCGAAGTTGCTGGTCTTGTGCTAAAATTAGAAACAATATCCACAAATTCCCGATGAAACGTGATATGAATGTATTCAATTTATTATGAATGTATTTCATTTATTGTGAAACATCCACAGTTCATTATTCATCGTTGTCACAGTGCTGTATCTCGAAATAAAATATTTACGTCTCACTGGATCAGACACTATATGTACTTATCATGGATATGTACAAAATTGTTCCAATTTATAAGAGCACCACGCTGGTGCCACCACCATATTTGATCATTTTTATCATCATTCTGCAAAAGCAAAATTTGATATGAAACGAAACCGATTTATTGAGGACTTCATAAAGAAAACTGTATTGTCGGCTAACATACAAAAGTAGGTTTATTGATCAGACAGATACCGAAATTTCACAAAAAGAGAACATTTATTGTTCAATTAATTGCGATTAATCTATTTTGTGCAAAAAGAGTTTCTTTTGCTTATTTTCGATGAAAGAGAAAACCGGAATTACGTGGCAAGAAAATAGTTTTAGGACGATGTATATAAAACAACTGGAAGTAATATGAAGTTCACTTAAGCAATTTGAAGGAACAAAGAAAAATTCAACAAGACCTCAATAAATTCCTCTTCCTTTCGTGAAAAGCACATTAGTATAACGAGATAAAAAAAAAAGAGTGTCGAAGGTAAACTAATTGGAAATAACAAAACAAGCAGAATATTTGTTTGGTTTCATATAATCACTACGTTAGAAATAATCTTAGATGTTTTATTAGTGAGAACGAGAATGCATAGATTGGCAAAAACTTCTCATGGATACATGTTATTCGACTGGAATTTTAGAATATTATAAATTAATTATCAGATGATATATTATATGATTAGTACTAAACAGGGGCACAAATCTATGGCTGGAACTAATGAATTTAATGTCTTGAGTAATTATCAGAATTACCAACAAGGAAAATCAATTGAAATTTCAAAATTTATTGCTCATTATTCTTCATGTAATGCGACTGACATTCTATAAAGAATGATAAAATGGGGTTGCGAGAACATTTCCAACTTAATGAGTAAAACAGCCTGTTGCCTATTTATGTCTTTATATCAATAAATTTCCTATAATTTAGTGTTTTCACTTTATAACTATGTCATTCCCTTGGCGCACTACATATATCAATTTAAGGTAGGTTTTTATACACTAGTTCTATTTACATCAATACACTTGGACATTAATTAAAAGCAATGCTTCTAGTTTTTTATTACTTAAATGTTTTAGCTTTTGTGAAGCATATAAAAACTCCGTCCGTGGTTGATAAAAATACAGATAATATCATAAACATAAGTATTTGTTACAATTCCTTTTGCTAGCACATGAAATAACCAGGCTATTTAAACAATTGTTGAACAAGTTGTTATGTGTATAGAGATTTACTAAATTGTTTCGTTTCAGACAAAAGCATTGCCAGGGTCATGAATATCTAACAAATACCTTATTAGCAGGCTAAAAATAAATGATAGTATTTTGCAAGTTTGTGAACAGTTGGAAATTACTTCTTCACTGAAAAAAGTGCATGTAGCCGAAGGGAATGTATCTGTGAACGTGAAATCACATCTATCCTACCATCAATATTTCTTAATGTTTCTTTGGAAATTATTTATAATTTGTTATTTCAGTTACTTTTCATTTGCCATTGTAGTTCTATCTCATGACACTCCTACTTAATTTCATTATCGTTGTATGTGTTCTAATGATATAAAATACTTTAAAAGAGGTAGTATCCAAATCACGCATATAAAATATGCGCGGGGATGAGAGCACAAGAAAAGTAAAGAAAGTAAAGTTCTATTTAAATTATTTCGGCCATTGAGTTTGTACCCATGGTGGTGTTCCACCATCACTATTGTTGCACTACTAATCTTCTGTTTTGGTATTGGGTGATTTGTAATGTTTTACCTTTGCCTTCTTTTGTTTCTCCTGAAATATATGCCCGTCCTTGATCTTAAACAGCTAAGTAGTCATGTGATATTTGTATTTAGTTCATTTAAAGTTAAGCGTGAGTCCCAAGTTATAGCAGTACCTTTCTAACACATTTGGGAGCCAGGTGAACCTTTAACGTCAACAAGTGGTACTTAGGAGGTGGTTCAACTAGTATCTTCTTTGTGTAAATTGCTTTTTATCTTCTTCTTTCATCCAGGGAGTAGGGCTTTCAAACTTTGAACCACACCTCATTGTTGAACTAGTGCAGTGAAACATTCGGCTAGAGTAAACACATCTGGTTTTGTTTTACACTTCAAAGAGCATTGAATCGCTTCCAATTGCTGTTTATGTCAAAACAATTCCCTCGATAATAGTTAATTACTCTGTGGATATTTATTATGTAAGAAGCACTTAAAAATCAAACAGTCTTTCGGTATCGAGGTAATCATCTGTAAACAAGATGATATACTATATAATCTGCGTTTCAGTCTGGGAGAGTGGAAGAGAATCTAATTATTTAAATCATATAGTGAAACTTGGAATTTGATCTCAACGATAATTGATAATAGTTGAGTTGTATCTCTGTTACTATATTAATTTAATTCACCACATTCAATATCGTACACGATACTTTTGTTATTATTTAATGGTTTATTTCAAGTAGGAAAGGCCTGACTCACAAGGTTTCTCAAGTCGTTCGTGACTGGTGCAATCGGAGAGAAGATATGCGTTTTGGAGTTTGTATATATACACACATAGATTTACTTAAGAGATGGGGGGAGGGGAATGGATAGTAGCAGGAAGTCAGCTAACGATGAAAGCATTACTGTTTTTATGGATTCTTACAAACTACGTATATGCACCAAGAGAGAACAAATGAGCAATATATATATGAAAAAAGAGACAGAAAGGGTTAGAAAGATAAATAGACAGAAAGATAAACAGATAGAAATATAAGTCAATCAACCAACAAACAAAGCGCGGTGGTATAGTTTAGTATACGTTAGTTCGAGAGACGGTATTTATAGGTGATAAATGTAACCTTTCTGTTCCGTTAGCTTTGCTAGAAGTAAGAATTTGCAGATCAACATCTGTGAGACGGAAATGGTGTGAAGATCAGATCAGAAAATGAAGCAACAGCACATTTTCGTGCAAATCTTTTATTAGTGTTTAGATTTAAAATTTTGATAAAAGCATGGAAGGAAACCCACCTACAATGGTTGAATCCCTTATTCAAGGGACAGGTACAATATATGTTGCTATCAAAGGGACAAAATTTTGAGAAATAGATTCGTAAAATCTGTGAGCCAAATATTTACAATGTACAGTATTTCAAAGTATTGGAAAGAAAGGTGGAAATTTCGCTTTTAGACAGAACCTGGATATCAATCCTTAAAACTGAGCGAGTGAAACTGTTTAGATTCAGAAAGTTTCTACTGTTGAGGCTTTCCGCAAAACATAATAGTACATAATATAAAGAGACTAAGTGATGTTAAACATTCTCTTACAGGAACAAAATGGATACAGATTAAATTTGTTTTATTTTCAATTGTTGCTTGATTCATGAGAGAAATACATTATCATTCGTAATTTAATCCAAGCAGATCATGCGCAACAGATTAATAAGACTGCTATATGATAGATTCAAATATCAGTTTCATCCATGGAAGCAATATACTCCCGGAATTAAGTATTTGGATAAAATATATAAGTTGTCATTTGCTTTGATTTCCTACGCATAATTGTTTGTATCGCCTAAATGCTGAAATC